>NC_090704.1:45344978-45629978 GCF_040954835.1 Lepisosteus oculatus | reverse complement strand
CTGGCTCGGTTGGCTATGGTCTTCTACACGCGATAAGCTGCTAGAAAGAGCGTCGTGTTCCGACTGTAGGAGTGACACGGTATTTGCACCGTGCCCTGTCGAAACCTCCGGGGGCTGTTGAAATACGTGCGCTCCGCTCTTCTCTCTTCGGTTTCGTTTCCGCCTGTAGGACCTGCTGCGCTGAACAACCGCGGTGTCTGGACCGAACCCACACAGCGCGTTTTTACACACGAATCGCTCCTTTTTACAAATGGGGTCCCGACCGTGTTATTTTCGGGTTCGAGAAAACACTACTGCGAGCCGAAATAACCTCATCCCGATGAACACCGGGAACTGCCTCATAGTACTTTACTAGAAAATTAAAAAACGCAGTCCACACATCGACATGCTGCAAAAGTAGATGATTGGTACTGTGTTATCGCAACAACGTGTCGCGCGGGTGAAGGCGCTACAGATGGCTGGGTGTGAATTATTTTCGCTTGAATTTCCTCTAAACTACAAGGTGCTCTTCAGTTTTGGAAGCCATAACAGACTACCTTGTGGAGCTGTAATCAATATAGCGTCGGTGTGTGCGTCTATGGTTCCCATGAAGAGCAGGCTACGTGTTGGGTGTCGCACGGCTCGGCGTGCGCAGTGCGATGTCAGCTCACCATTGCCGAAGTGCTCCTGTCCCTCCGCCAGGCAGAGAGCCAGACAGAAAAGCGCAAGTCCTGTCATCCTGCGGGCTGTCTTGGGATTCAGTGAGCGGGGAGCTCGGCGAGGACCCGAGCTTTTATAAGTCCCGGAGCTCGGGAAGCAGGGGGCGTGCCTGCCCCCTCGTCTGCCCCTGCTTGGCGGCCGGGCTGTCCCGGAGACCCTCCCTGGCCGGACCGGGGTCAGAACCGAACAGACCCCTCCCCGGGCGGCCCAGCAGAAGTCTGGACCCGCGTATTTACCCTTGGAGACCTGTCAACCCTCTGTCTCACGAAGACCCAGACGAAAACAACCTGTTAATAGAGCACATAGAACTAGGAGGCTAGGAGAAAAATACTAGGAGACGTGTGAAGGTCCCGCACGCAGCTCCCAGATCTTGAACACAGCGGAGCGGCGAGCTGCCTGTGCAATCGGACATTATTGATTGGACGCGACCTCATGGGTCACTCGAACCTCCTATGGGGTTCTGCTGGGTTCTTGGACTAACGTGGATTTTCCAGCGAGTAGTAAAAACCAGCAATTTTCTTGACTGTCCTCCGTTGTCTTACATTTAACAACAACAACAACAGCATTAATAATTATTAATAATAATCCCTGGTCCCAGGTCTAGTGGGACACCATGAAATCATCGGATGACAAAGACTCCGAGTGCGTGTGAGGTTCGATGAATGAGCGAGTCCAGAGAGGCGGATGACCTCTGGACTACCTCTCCGGCGGTTAAAAAGGAAATTCTTCATCGGCTAATTGCAGATCGAGGCATAAAACCTGAGGGACCGTTCACCCAAATACTACCATTATTTGACATAATTGTCGGGTCTGAACGAGTTAGCCTGGAAGGGAGTTCCTTCTCATATAACGACTATTATTCCTCGTAGCAGAATTGAAGAATTTCCCTTAATAAAGGTTTTCTGTGCGCCAATACAATATTCCAGTGTGACTGGAATTGATAAAAACCCGGCTGCCCCACCAGCTGGCGAGCGTGCGCTACAGGCGACGGGCCAGACAACGGGAAACACTGACCCCCTGCGGCGACACCGGAGCAGCGCACCTTTTATTTTATTTTCTCGAAACCTGATAAAAACCACAGATGTAAAATCGTGGCCCCCGAGTCCAATCTACACGGTTTGAAGTAAAAAAAAAAATTTATATTTTTTAAATGGGACCCCATTTATTATTGTATGTTATGTAGAAACAATAAAAAGTACAAAATGATAGAATCTCGGAATTTAGGAACCCGTGGTTATCGTCGTATAATATATTAGAAGTCTATATAGATAATATAGACTACACAACAGGCTGGCGTATTGATTGGCAACTTCATATAGTCTAAGTTATAACTTACGAATTTAAACGATTGAACACACCTTCGGAGAAAAAAAAAGACAATATCAACAACACTTCTTTCGTAGAAAAAAAAAACTGCATTATCTCTGCAGCAAACTGTCTTTTACAGGATCCGTCCGCTCGCCCCGCGACAGGCGTTCCCTGTCTCGGCAAGGGCTACGAGAGGGAAGGAAATTGCTCGCCGGTTCTAAAACATGTGATCGCACACGACCCAGATGGGACTCGAACCCACAATCCCCAGCTCCGGAGGCTGATGCCTTATCCATTAGGCCACTGGGTCACCACGTTGTGCGCAGAGCCAGGCTCGCCTCTTAGGCTGCAGGCATGCACAGCCCCTGCGTGCGTCAGCGGAAGCGCAGGCGAAGCACGGCACGGCTTCTCATTTCTGTCGCAAGCGTGCGCCACACGGGCACGCTCTTGTTCGCACGAAGCGAAAGCGTCAGGGAAGAGTCGTGTGTTTGAACATTTTAAAAACACAGACGTGCAGGCGTATTTGCGGACTTACTGTGTTTCGCATGTGTAAAAGCATGACATCGGTGCGGACCCTAATCCTTATTTACCCCGTTTGCACTGTTGTCATAATGTGTATTTGTATCGATATATGTACCCCCCGACGATGTTTTTTGATATGTGATATGTACTCTTGTTTGTACTGTATTTTATTTTGTTGTTTAAATAAAGTAAAAAAAAACACTGAGCTGCGAGCCAGCTACGCCAAAGCAAGGAAGCCCCGCCCCCTTCCCCCAGCGCGAGTCCCAGGGATTCCCTCTCGCGAGACGCGGGCGCGTTGCCCCTGGCGACTCGCCGCCCCCGCCCTCCCCGCATCATGTAATTTTTCAAAACCGGCCAATGGGGGGGCGCTTTCGCTCGAACGGGCCAATCAGAGCCGCGCACGGCTGGCGATTTAAAGGGCGGCAGCGGGCGTGCGCAGCTCACTGGTTTCCGAGTTGGGAATTGGTAAGCCGTGTCTCTCTTACCCCCCCACCGGTAGATTCACGCAAGTAGGGAAGGGGTAGATATTTGTCATTTTAATTTAAAAAAAAATGCGTGCTGAAGGTGATCACGTCCAGTTCCTAAAGCCGTTAGCTCTGGTCTTTCCGGGCTGTTGACGTGCTGAGTTAGGAGTCCTGTCAGTGCTACCGCACCATGTGTGCCCGGAAAAAAAAAGAAAATCGATCCTCGAAAGTTTGATTTAAAAAAAAAAAATCTGGTATTTGAAACTGCCTCATTTCCCTTTTAGGTTTCTGTCTAGGTCGGTCGGTCTTCCACGGCTCCCGTCTCTTGCTATCGTCCGTGCTCGGCTGAGGGGAGGGAGAAGAAAGCTACAACATGTCTGCGGGAAACGAGAACACGGTTCGCCTGAGCAAGTTCAAGAACAAGGGGCGAGACGCGACGGTAAGACCCCGACCGGCCGCCCGCTGACCTTTCCTGACCAGTGGCTGGGCTGGGCAGGGCTGGGCTGGGGGGGTCTCGGAGGGGCGCCGGTGTGACCCGCTCTGCCGTCCGCAGGAGCTGCGCAGGCGGCGGATCGAGGTGAACGTCGAGCTCCGGAAGGCGAAGAAGGACGAGCAGATCCTCAAGCGGCGCAACGTCAGCAGCTTCCCGGACGAGGCCACCTCGCCGCTGCAGGAGAAGAACCAGAACCGACAGGTACCGGCCCGGTCCCGGCTCCTCGGGAGGAGGGGAGGGGTGGGGTGGGAGAGTTTCTCTCGAAACGCCAGGGCTCTCGGGTCCCGTGGCTGTCGCTGCGGTTTCCTTAATGAACGTAAAAACGTGCGGTCGCGCTTGGCGTGGGTCGGCGCCGCTCATGGCTGCCGGTCTCGGCAGGTTCTGCCGCAGGAAGACCTAACTGTCCTTCCTTAGAGGGGTTGGTGCCGCCCCGTTTTGTCTTTAGGGCAGCTGCCCCTAGGGCGGTCACCTTCCCTGCCCTGGGCCTCTCGCCGCGGAGGGGGGGGGTGGTTGGGTCTTACCGCTGCCCGTCCGGGCCCGGAACCGCCCGGGTTTCGGACGGGTTTGTTGCTGGCTCTCTCCCCGTGTGAGCGCGCTGGTGCCTTGACGTGTTTTGAGCCCAGAGCCACCGACTGGGTCAGCCGCCTAAAACCCTGTTTTCTTGCTGTAGGGGGCGCCACACTGGACGGTGGAGGAGATCCTGAATGGCGTGAACAGCAACAACCCCGACCTCCAGCTGCAGGCCACTCAGGCGGCGAGGTACCGGACAGACTCCTATGAGTGTTTCTGAAAACCCGGGGACCAGACGCTGCTGCTGCAGCAGCCTGGTCTGTGGTGGCGGGAGGGGGGGTAGAACTTTAAATGTCTCTTGACAAGCGGTCTTAAGACCGCAGACCATGCTAGTTCAATCGGTCCTGAAGCTGCTTGTGAATCGAAGCATTTTGAAGTCAATGGAGAGTACTGCGCCGGGGTATTCCGATCAATCTGTTGCAAGAGCCCTGCAGTGCTGGCATGGCTCTCGTCCGATCCGTTTGTCAGCACGCGTGTACAGACACGAGTGTCCCTGCACTCTGTTCTCCAAGACAACGGGGGGGGGCTGCACTTGCCCCCTTACTCGGATGTGCGGGAGCTCAGCTGTTGTAAAATGTGAACGTCCCCCCCCCCCCCCCCCTGCTGTCGTGGGTCTTGAGCTACCTACTGAGCTGTGTTGCCAAAGCCAGGTGCTTGTCCTTCTGAGAAGTGGCTTGATCAGAACTCTGGACCCAGATGGGCTCTCAGTGGGCTGCATCTTTCATTTGGACCTTAATGGGCACAGGGTGTGCTATAGCCTTGAACAGATCCAGGTAGCCACTGCTTCTACCACAGTGCTTTTCGCGAGAAAGCAAAGGCTTGGCGTTATTGCAGCACTTTGCATTGGCTGCACGCGTGCAGAGTGGGGTCCCGGGTCCCTGGGGTCCTGTCTCAGCATGGGAACCCCCTCTTTCGTGCCTGCAGGAAGCTGCTCTCAAGGGAGAGGCACCCCCCCATCGACAGCATCATCGGTGCCGGGCTGATCTCGAAGTTTGTGGCCTTCCTGGGCGTGTCCCAGTGCCCCCCGATCCAGTTCGAGGCCGCCTGGGCGCTGACGAACATTGCCTCGGGCACCTCGGAGCAGACCCGCGCCGTGGTGGAGGGGGGGGCCATCCCCGCCTTCATCGGCCTCGTGCTCTCGCCGCACCCCCACATCAGCGAGCAGGCCATCTGGGCGCTGGGGAACATCGCAGGTGGGTCTGCAGCTCGGCTCCACTCGAGCAGCATCCTTACACCTCTCCCACGGCCAGATGGGGAACACTGTCCCTGGGTGGGGGTAGGGGTGATCCTTTGTCATACATCTTTTCTGGACACTCCAATCTCGGCGCTTCACAGGTAGCAGGGATCCCCTACACCACCTGTGTGCAGCCCCACCTGGATGATGCGCCAGTCTGCTCCCCACACACGAGCTCTCAGTGGGAGGAGAGCAGAGTGATGGAGCCAGTTCAGAGAGGGGGGTTATTAGGAGGCCATGATTGATAAAGGCCAGGGGGGAATTAGGCCAGGACACTGGGGTTACATCCCTAATCCTTTAGAGAAACACCCTGGGATTTTAAATAACCACTGAGCCAGGAGCTCAGTTTTAACTTTCATTTAAAAGTTGGTGCCATTTTTACAGTATTGTCCTTGTCACTATACTGGGGCACAGTGAGTGCCCTCTACTGGCTCCACTGACCCCTCTTCCAGTAGCAAGTTCCCCTTTCCCAGGGGGGTGTGGGGGGGGGGGGGGTGAACCCTGTGACCTGGAAGGACTTGTTCCTGTGGCAGGAATTTCAGCGGTGTTCCTCCCCCTCCTCCCGTTTCAGGTGATGGATCTGCTTACAGGGACAAAGTCATTAAGCACGGAGCCATCGATCCCCTTGTCACGCTGCTCGCTGTTCCCGAGCTGTCGGCCTTGTCGGTAAGTGCGCTTCGGCTTCGGCTTACTGCGGGGGATCGTGTGATGGGGCTCCTGTGAGTTCTCAGAGCCGAGACTTGGATGTTTATTCAAGCCTTTCCTCCAAGCCTCTTATCCAGGAAAGTGTGGTCCTGTATTGCACGTCTCGGGCGTCCTGTTGGTGAATGAACACTTCCGGGTCGCTCGCTTGGTTTGAGCACTAGATGGCGCTGGGGGCTCACAATCCAGTTCCCCAGGCGTGACGTGCAGACTCTCCTGTCCCTCGTGTCTTCCAGTCCGGGTACCTGCGCAACATCACCTGGACCCTGTCCAACCTGTGCCGGAACAAGAACCCAGCGCCCCCCCTGGCGGCTGTGCAGCAGCTGCTGCCCACGCTGGTGCGCCTGCTGCACCATGACGACCGGGAGGTGCTGGCCGACACCTGCTGGGCCGTGTCCTACCTGACCGATGGGCCCAACGACCGGATCGAGGTGGTGGTGCGGACCGGGCTGGTGTCCCGCCTGGTCCAGCTGCTCGGCTCCGGAGAGCTTCCGATTGTGGTACGTCTCGTCTTCGTTCGTCCCCCACGGACTCGGGACGGCTTGTATTCCTTTAGACCAGTGGTTCTCAAAGGCCTGTGGTCCGCGGACCACTTACACTAAGTCACAGATGCAGTGGACCATGTATGCCTATGTCCCCTTCTTACCCTGTAAAAATCACCTAGGAATGTACAAAAAATAACCAATTACTTTTTATGAAAAGTACAAATTTTTACAAACAAAGCTGTATATTTTGCAAGTGGTTATTACAGTTAATGTGGGGAAAAACTGAGCTGCTTTTCTTGAGCAATCGGAATGGCTGGTGAAACCCCTTGAACCTCCTACTATAGCTTGCAGTTCTTAACAGTGCTCCTAGGGGGAGCCCCTTTGTAGTGGACACTACACCATTCTTTCCTCCGACTTTAAGAGCTTAGGCTTGCTTTAAGAGATTAGGTCAGCTCCCGAACCACTGGTGGTCTGCGGACCACACTTTGAAAGCCATTGCTTTAGACTGTGGGCCTTGTTAAAAACAACTGTCATCTCAAGGGCACAGGGCAACACAGTGGGTTTAAAGATGGCTCCTCCTGTTTTTAAGTTTTGGGGTTTTTTTTTTGCATTTAAGGTTCTTGCAGATTTATGTGAATGTCCTTGCGACTGCTGTAAAGACAACTGAACTGTTCTGGTAGCTTGTGTTCTTGATCTCTTGTGGTGGTATTACAGGGGTTAACTGGTGCATGCATCTTGCACAGTGGTTGGTAAATGTACCGATGGGGATCTGTCCCTTGCTTACTTGGTAACTGAAGGTCTGCTTGAATTGTAAAGCTTATCTACCCCCTTCCCTCCAGACTCCCTCACTGAGGTCAATCGGCAATATAGTGACCGGCACGGATGAGCAGACCCAGATAGTGCTGGACTCCGGAGCTCTGGCCATGTTCCCAGCCCTGCTGAGGCACCACAAGAGCAACATCCAGAAAGAGGCCGCCTGGACCCTGTCTAACATCACCGCCGGGCGCGACACCCAGATCCAGGAGGTTGTGAACGCCGGGCTGATCCCGTACCTGGTGGAGGTGCTCCAGAAGGTGGGTCGGTGCTGCCCCTCCCTGTGTTGGGGCTTCCCTCTTGAGGTCCAGTTGTCTGGGTTCTGTTGTAGCTACTCTGACCTGTTCACCTGCTCAGCTGTTTGTACCAAGAACCATGGACCCAGCACCAGATTAGAATGACTAGATTGCTTTCTTGAACAAAACTAGCCAAAGTTTTGCCCCAAGTCATCCAAGAGTGCCCTTGCCCCAAGTCATTCAAGAGTAAGCTGGTGTTCTGGGGTTCTTTGTTGGCTCTGAAGGAGATTATATTTTGGGGGGGTTAACAGCTTTGGCCAAAAGCTCTGCTAAATCTTGAAATGCAAAACCTTTGTCCACAACTATAGGGCAGTCTTTTTTTTTTACTTTTTAGGTATCATTTTAAAATGTAAATCTGCGTTTTTCTTATCCTGTTTACCCCACCCAGGGTGACTACAAGGCGCAGAAGGAGGCTGTCTGGGCTATAACCAACTACACCAGCGGGGGGACAGTGGAACAGGTGGTGTACCTGGTTCAGTCCAACGTGCTGGAGCCCCTGCTGAACCTTCTGTCCACCAAGGACAGCAAAACTCTCCTTGTGATCCTGGATGCCATCTCGAACATCTTCCTGGTACGTGCTGAGCTTTGGACCTGCCTCTGAAGTGGTACGACTGATGTCCCCTGATCTTGATTTGTTTAGTGATGTGCATGTGGGGAGTAGTGCAAGCCAGGTGGTCACCAAGGGGCAGATTGCGATCTTTGCTCATGCTTGGCGATGGTGTTGAGTGCTGCTCCCATTGCTCTTTGGTGCCCCCTGTTACTGCCACTCTTAACCAGCGGTGTGTGGGCTTGTCCTGAAGGCTGGCGAGAAGCTGGGGGAGGTGGAGAAGCTGGCCGTGATGATCGAGGAGTATGGAGGCCTGGATAAGATTGAAGCCCTGCAGTCCCATGAGAACGAGATGGTCTACAAGGCTGCCCTACACCTGATCGATAAATACTTCTCTGGAGAGGTGAGCATAATATACAAGTTTTGGGTTTTTTTGGGGGGGGTCTGGTGGAATTTATACTACTGGTGTTTGAAATGCGATGCTTGTCTGAAGAGGTGCCAGTTGCACAAGCCTTGTGGGCTGGTGTGGCTCGACTTGTGACGACGAGCTCGAGGTTCACTGGGAGAATGAGAGGTGCCTTGTTCACTACTTCAGAACATGCATGGGTCAGACCAGCTTGTACTCATCTCTCTCTCTCCTCTGCCACAGGAAGAGGAAGACCAGTGTGTTGTTCCTGAAGCTACGACTGATGGTTATGCCTTCCAGGTCCAAGATGCTGAAAGCACTTTCAACTTCTAGAGTTTTTTTTATGCTGTCTGTCTTTTTTATATGTGTAGCAGTGTTTTCCATGATGTATATAACAGGTTACTGATGTGACTGTCAAACCTTTATTGTATGAAATGTAAATAAAGTTTATTAGATACGTCTTTCAAAAGTGTCTATCAATGCAGCTTAGAAGGACTGATGTTTCCACTCGTCTGCAATCTGTGCCTTTGATCTTCACAATGAAGCTGCACCCTGAGCTCTTGGCTCTGAAGTCCACAAGGGACAAGTTCTGGTTTCTGCTGAAGTCCTTCATTATCCCTGAAGGATAACACTTCACGGTTGATGGTGATTTCTGGACGGGTAAATTGAATGAGACTAAATGCATCCAGTTTCATGTTTGTGAGCTATTTTGACAACCTGGATTAAGGAACAGGTAAACGTTTATTCCATAATGAAAACGTCTTGGCTGTGGAGCCTTCTGGTTCTCTTGCGGTCTACACATCTGCCTACTCGAACCACAGTTGAGGGGTTTTTCCAATGGTTAGTCTATGCACAGGGAAGCGGTTTCTGTAGGATATCTGAAAGATCCAGGGGAATTCTTGCACCAGACTACTGTAAATTGTCTGCTCAGAACTCTGGTTTTGTATGAAAAGCAAGGCTGGGCCTGGCCTGGCCTCTCTTACTCTAAATGTTTTTTGGAGATCAATACGTGCTCTCCTGTCTGCCCTGGAATTTCTGAAGTAGTACCCCAGTTTGAGCAGGGACTGCTGTGTTAGTCCCTTCAGTGAGTTTTAACCTGGTCACCGAAAGGCCCAGGGTGCTGTTAAGAGCTACAGGGTGTGAACTGGTGTTTTGATTGTATGGTGCCTGCTAGCCTTCGTCTCCCCTTAATTTAACTGGTGAAGTGCCTGCCTGCCCTGTTGTGTAGCTGGGCTGCCACTGGAGCAAGGATGACACACCTGGAGGTGTTGCTGCACTTCACTGATGGAGAAAATGGGTCTCCAAGGTGTTGAATACAAGGAACTGGACCCGACCGGACTGAGGTGTGCTTGCAGGGGGAGCTGGAGGCAGGATTCCTGAAATCAGTTTAAGGGAACAGGACGTCCCACATGCGGTAGAGAGGTTGGAGTGAGCAGGTAGCAGTTAACTCTACGACGTGTGGCATTTCTTCAGCCTTAGGGTGTCCACGGAAACGTTTTTTTTTCCTTCAGTGTTTCAGCGTGTTATTGATGTTTGCTCCTGTACACTACATTTTAAGAGACATATCCTGTTGGTGTTGCAAACCAAGTTCTTTTTTTCCCCCTCTTGTTATGGTCAGCCGTATGAGCAACTGATTTCTAGTGGTGAGCGGTTGAAGAAGGCTAAGACATCTCCCCAGATCCTCCCTGACTTTTACAGATGCACTACAGAAAGCCCCACTGACAGGTTGCTTCACAGTGTGGTATGGCAACTGCAGTATTGCTGACCACAAAGCCCTACAGTGGGTGGTGAAAACTGCCCAGTCCATCACTGGGGTTGCTCTCCCATCCATACAGGACATTTATGACAGACGGTGCTTGAGGAAAGCTCTAACATTATCAAAGACCCCACACACTCCAGCTACAGACTGTTTGACCCTCTACCATCTGGAAAACAGTACCGGAGCATTCGGACCGGACTACCAACCTCAGAGACAGTTTTTACCCCCGCACTATCAAACTATTAAACTCCCAGCCACTCTCACCTACAATCTGAACCCTCACAGTGCCTTCCCTCTTCATCAAATCCCAAACACACATTGAAATCTACCTCTACCTCACGTCAAGAAGTTCACTCCCCATAATTTCCTATCCTTTATTTCATTCTGTTGATGTATGATTTTGCACACCTGTTGGTGTTTTGCACACTGCCTGTTGTCTCTGTCTTTCTTTTCTCATACAATTGTATTGTTGTTGTTTTTTGTACTACTTACCGACTGAGAGCTAGCTAAATAGCATCTCGTTATATCATATACCAGTGGTAGTAGTTCAGGTGGGTAGTTCAGGTGGGTACAGTTCACCTGAAGAAGGCTCCACGGCCGAAACGTTGTGTTCTCTTTCTTCTTTTTTTCAGCATGGAATAAACCTATTACTTGTTCATATACCAGTGTACGAGTATAATGACAATAAACTTGAACTTGATGCTATTGAACATCACGGAACTTCTGGATTGGATGGAAGATGATTGTGCAGCTACACAATTGAAGTTAACCGCGAATGCAGCTACACCAGCGTGCGCCATCACCGATACGTGTGCATCGTGTAGGATGACGGGGAGCCCGATGCAGGGGGCTGCGGGACGTTCGTTTTCGGCTTATTTTAAAAAGAAAAATCGCGTTTGCACAGTCGCGGGACCCGATGCACGTCTCTGTAATTTCGCAAGAGCTGCCGGCGTCTGTCTGGAGAGGTCAGCAGAGAGCCGTCTTGCGGAGGAGGAGAGCCGTCTGGGGGAGCTGACTGGGAAGAGCTTTTTTTTTATTTTTTTTTCTTCCCAGCGTCTTGCGCGGACGCGCACACACTCCATTTCCACTCTCACTCCAAAACCGATCCCGGTGGGAAAGAGTGCAGAGTGCCGCCGACGTCCTAGTGCGTCCGTCTTTCCCGGAGATGTAGGAAGAGAAAAGTGCGCTCGAACGTGGCTCGCCTTTTTTATTATTATTATTATTATTATTGCTGCTGCTTTTATTCTGCAAACAGGACGCGGCGGCATTGGGGGGGGTGAACCTGTGTCTTTCGGGGGAGGCAGGGAACATTTCGCGAGGACGCCGCGCGCGAGAGGGGGTGCATTCCTGTCCGCGTGAGAGTGGGGGGCGCGCGTGTCGGCGCTGGTGAAATAATGGTAGCGCGACGCACATCCGGGCCACCGGGCCGTGACTCCATTATTCAGCCACTGTGAAGCTGGCGAGCAAGAGAGGAGAGGAGAGGAGGAGGGAGGTTGGAGGGGGGTGGCGGAGGGGAGGAAAAAAAAAAGAGAGATACTTTGTAAATATTTTCTAGCGTCGCAACTCAAGCTGGAAAGCGGCGAAGGACATGTCTAACCAGGGGGTGAGGAGGAACGGCCCCGTGAAACTGCGTTTGACAGGTAGGTGGCCCCCCCCGTTTTTTTTTTTTAGAGGAAAAATAAATGGCAAGAAAACAAGAAGGTCGGGAGCGCCTGGGCTCTGCGCCCCTGTCCCCAGCCTGGACGTGTCCGTGTGAAAGGGGGAGTTTTGCGTTCCTGTGTTGTGGGCGAAACGGAGCCGACCGTGTGCTGTCCGCCGTGGCCCAGGGGCTCAAGTTGCCCACTGAGCGCTGAGACACGGCGGCTCTTGCAGGGGAGGAGGGCGGCGGTGAGCTGCCCTGGAGAGTGCTAGCCGTTGTCGTGTGCCTGGTCGTGACTGTTGCTGCTCCTGCTTTGAAATAAACCCGGGGAACCCGTCCGGACCCGAGCGGTGTGCGCCGTGCGCCAGCAAGTTTGTTCGCCCGGGTACTCTGCCTTTTTAATCATCGAATCGTGTGACGCGCTTCGGGGTTTTTTTTTGCATTAAAAACGTCCAGAATGGAGCCCTGTTTTTTAAAAAATGTTTTATATGCAGTTTTGTAAATAGCCGAGGAAGGAGGGAAGTGCATTTGTTGTCCGGCTAATTTGTGTTGAAACCGATCGGTTCTAAAACTGAAGAGAGCCCTAGGTGTAAGAATTGTTTTGCTTGAAAGTAATTCCTGGAGAACAGCTTTTTTAATTACATTTCTGGAAGTGTGGTCTGTTCCTATTTTTTTTGGGAGGGGGGGGGGGAATCTTCTCTGGATTAAAAAAAACTTAAAGTTGTTAAGTTTTAAGGTTTCGCTCTTGCGTGGCCTTAGAAGTCAAATAGAAACTGAAAAAATATAAGCTTAAACTTGATAACGACTTTTTAAAAAATACTGTTTGTTTCCGTCCGCACGTCGTGCTTTGTTTAAAGAAAATTAACGACGATTAAACGCTTCCTAAATAACATCGTTTAAGATGTGGAGGTGTTTGCCCTCATCGTTTTTCCAATGTTATTTTTTTTTAAATTAAGAAAGTTCAGTTAAGTTCAAAGGTTTTAATGCAGTTTTCTGAAACGCTTATTTGTAGTAGTTCGTTCCTACTGCTAGTATGCAGAGTAGAACTATCCCTGTTCACCCTCGGAGATCAGCTTTTAAAACAAATAACTTTATGGATGGGTGGCTTCTATGTATCTTTGAGAAGTTTGTAGGTGCTGGAGATGGAGACTGATGTTTCTGGTCCCGTTTCGCAATGGTTCCATAATATCTACGTGTTTCAGTGGTTGTTAGGGGGGTGTGGTTATTACAGACGAAATGTGTTACTGATGTCCCAGTTTAATATGCCATTACCGCTGATTTAATGTCTTCAAGCGAAGCAATCCGGGCTTCAAACACAGCTGAGTTTGAAAAGTATTCACGTCGTGCTCATTTCGAAAACATCTGTTTGCTTTTGAACAAGGACGTCTTCTTGTGAAGACGCAAAGTGAGGCGGTCTCGGCGACTCCGAAGTCAATAAGAAACGTTGCCTGCAAATTCCTAATAGTTTCTCTAAATTCTCTAAACTCTAAAAAAAAAAAACAGTTTACCGACAGTACCATGTTTTGCCAAATAAGTACAAAAAACAGTATCGACAAAACGAAAGTGTTAGATTTTGTCGTACTTTGGAAGTACTTTTTTCTCTTTTTAAATAAACTGAAACGTCTGTACGTTGTAACGATTTTTTTAAAAGAAGTGTATATACGCGCTTGGCTTAGTCGAGTCGGGATAAAGACAGAAAAAGTTTATTCTGGTAGATCTGTTGCAAGACGAACTTCAGCAGACTCGTCTGTGGAGGTCTCTCCCAGGCATGAGGCTGGTCGCTGTGAATTGTCTACTTGATTCAGTTATTTTTGTTTTTCCAAAGGGGACCAGTGTTTCCTTAGCTACCGCTTTAGTTCGACGGTTTATTAATAGAATATAGTTTTCGATTTTTCGATGCCAAAGAAGGTATTGCACAAGGTTACGAACGTGAAAAAAAAAACATTCTTGATCCCTGACGTAAGGGAGGCCGAGTTTTAAAATGAGTTCCATGCGCTCCAGAGATCCTCTGCTTCAGAAGGACTATTTCATTTTACATTTTCGTGTAAACGGGTAGGCGATAGAGCGTGATTGTTTTATTGCTGAATGATATCGGGAGTGAACGGTTGATTTATTTGGGGGTGGGTTTAGGTCCTCTTGGCTTTCTTGGCCGGGACGTGTTCCGGGGTGGTTCTGCTGATGGACTGGTAAGACTCTGACATGGCCTCTAGGGCAGGGAGGACAAGCCCAGAGGTCACCTGCTTGTCTGGGGGTCCTGCAGCGTGGTTGTTTCCTGCGGACCCCCTCGCTTCTGGAGGAAGCGATCCCAAGGGGATCTCATGGCCCGCAGCGAAGGAGCTCTGGGTGCTGGGAAGGGGAGGAGTCTTCCCTTTGGAAACCAGCATGATTCCATTTCAGCCCTGGTTAGCCAGCCGGGTAATTTAAACCTGTTGCCTTATTTTTGGGTGGGTGCGCCGTGGACTGAAGGGTGTTGGCAGAGCTGGATCGGCCCTTCCTGCCTCACCGGTCCAAGTGAGCACAGCAGGAGAGCCTGGTCCTCCTGACGCCATGAAGGGCATCCGGGTGCCCTGGGATGCGGGCGGTTTCCCGGGGACACCCAGCTTTTTCCGGGGTCTTTGGACGCGAACGCAGGGCGTGCCGGTATGCTTTGGCAGCCTGACGCAGTTCGGCGTTGAAGGAGGAAACTCCGTCTTTGGCGATGCCGTCCAGTCAGCGCCTCTCGCCAGCTTGTCGGAGGAAGTCGAGCTTTTCTTTCTCTTTATTTTTTTTTTTTGTCTGTGGGCTTGCCCTGAGCGTGGCTTTCCTTCTCCTGTTCCCCCCCGCCTTTCCGAGTGCGTGCCAGTCTGCTAGCAGGATCTCGGCGCCCGTTCCCAGCGCTCCGGCGGCAGCACGAAGCCCGGCTCTGGGGAGCTCACTTGGCACCAGGCTGGCAGCCGGGCCCAAGCGGTGTCCTGCTTCTCTGTAAACAAGCGGCTTTCTGTCGGAGCGCTGGGAGCGGGGGGCTCACTGCCTGCCTGGCTGAGCGCTCCTGGCACTGGGGTTGCGTCACTGACCGGCCAGTAAGCTGGTACCGTTTAACCCGTCCGGTCCGGAGCTCGCGAACGGAGCAGGTTGAATCGGGTGGCCTTGGAGGCCGTGAATTGATGCGGATGAGAGTTGTTCCATCTCCCCTCCGCTTGTCGCACTGTGGCTGCTGCGTTGACAGGGATATTGTCGCCTTATGTCATTTGTTGTATAAATTAAAGACTTGTGTTTCCTGCTTGCCATTAAATTAAAAGTGAAGCTCTTGACTACTTCTTCATTCCTGGTCTCAAACACGACTGCCTGCCTTTCGATTCTGTTTACTTATTGTGTTGTATTCTCTTGGAAATCTGTAAATGGCTGTTTTACTACCCACAGGTATTTCTGATCTTTCCTGTAGCCTTTACATGACCTATTAGTAGTCCTTCAGACTCAAACTATTCAGCTCGTGATACTGAATAAGTGCTTAAAGGTCTGAATTAGACAAAATGGCAAAATGCATTATGTTTTACATATCCTGTCTGATTTTTATAAGTTCACACCCTCGGTATATCATTTCTGATTCTTTCCAGCGTCCAGCTCAGTAAATGGGTTGTAAGGGAGCTGCAGCTCTGCTTTAATCTGTATTACCTTTATGGTCCAGTGCTGTCCGGATGTCTGCAGGAACACATCGAGGATGTAAACTTGAGAAGTGACCTGGACCAGCCTGTTTTTTTGTTTTGCTGGAAGAGGTAGCGTGCTTGCGCCTCCTGCAGGTGAAAGGCAGGGGCAGGCCTGCAGAGGGGAGGGGGGGGCTGGGGGCTTCTTTTCACAAGAGGCTTGTTTGTTTTTTTCAGCTTCTAACAACATAAACATGTGAACGCTTACACGCGAAGCCATTGTTTTGACTGGTGGAGGGAGACGGAGGACGGGATCCTTTGTTTGATGTGCCTCTGGGCTTTGGGCCGGAGCAAATTCCAAGGCTTCTCTATCTGTCGGGAAGAGCCAACATAAATATTTGATCTCGCCGCTGCTTCTGGTGGGCTAGGGAGGGGAGGAGGGGGGCTAGGAGGGCATGAGAGGTACCCCTTTTTGCCAAGAGAGGTGTGAAGCGACTTCTTTTAAATGTGGAGTCGGTCTCCTCGCATTAAGCATTTAACTTCGGTCTTCGCCTTTGTGTTATTTCCCGTTCGGTAGCAAAGATTAGAGAGCAGCACCTCAGGCTTAGCCAAGATGGGTCATCTGTAAGAGGAGTTCAGTTGGCTGTACAAATATAAAAAAAAAAACAGATTTTCACTATTTAGAATTTCAAACACTTCAACTTGCTTGTTCTCATCTAGACTTTCTGATTGTGGGGCACTTTAGTATTCATATGGACATTAACTGTAATTCTGCACAACTCAGATCTTCACAGACCCTTGGAAATGAATAGGTCTAATACAGTACCTAGCACTAGAGTGAGCACGTTGGCGATCCCCGTCAGAATCAGACTGTCTGGCCCTTACCTGATTCCTTTTGGAATTAACTTTTTATAGCTTAAAATTGTTTTTGCAAAATGCTTGTTTCCCTTAACCTTTAGCTTTCAGTAATGTGGTCAGTGTTACTTGATGTAATGTTGGCTGATATTTATCACCACTGCTTGCTCCTGATTTTTTTGTCTCAGTTCCACAAAGCTATCTTCTTCTCTTTTTCGTGTTTCTCTTCTACCACTCCTAACTCGGCGTCTACCACAGTCTGTCCTGTAAACTGTGGTTTCCTGGGTCCGGTCGCTTCGGTCTCTCTCTCGTATGGAGGAAAAAAGTCTTTCAGCCGTCTCTTCTTCTGCGGGTTTAGAAGCCATGGTCTGCTCGGCTTCTTAAAGAGCACATGTCTGCTCTTGGCTCAGTCCTGGAAAATGTTGTAAATGCTTCTTTACTCTGGCATGGTCCTCCTGGATCTGTATCTGGCTCAGACTAGAGGTGCATTTAAGAAATTGCATCTTTTTCTGAGGTTTGTACTACATTATTTAGCTCAGTTGTTCAACAAAGTGACAGCTGACCAAGTACTTCTTCACTTTTTTAATATTTTTAAATTGATTTCTTTTTTTATTACAACAACAAAAAATACGATACACGCAACAGTACATAGAATATCACCAGCGGTATATAACATTGGCCAGCAGCCATGTCACCCTGCAACTCACAACTGGCAACCCACTGAAGCTAAGCAGGTGTAAGCCTGGTCAGTACCTGGATGGGAGACCTCCTGGGAAAAACTAAGGTTGCTGCTGGAAGAGGTGTTAGTGGGGCCAGCAGGGGGCGCTCACCCTGTGGTCCACGTGGGTCCTAATGCCCCAGTATAGTGATGGGGACACTATACTGTAAACAGGTGCCGTCCTTCGGATGAGACGTAAAACCGAGGTCCTGACTCTCTGTGGTCATTAAAAAATCCCAGGGCGTTTCTCGAAAAGAGTAGGGGTGTAACCCCGGTGTCCTGGCCAAATTTCCCATTGGCCTTAACCAATCATGGCCTCCTAATAATCCCCATCTATGAATTGGCTTCATTACTCTCTGCTCTCCTCCCCACTAATAGCTGATGTGTGGTGAGCGTTCTGGCGCACTATGGCTGCCGTCGCATCATCCAGGTGGATGCTGCACATTGGTGGTGGTGGAGGGGAGACCCCATTACCTGTAAAGCGCTTTGAGTGGAGTGTCCAGAAAAGCGCTATATAAGTGTAAGCAATTATTATTATTATTATTATAACGCTGAGGTGCGCACAGCTTTCATGTTCTTACACTTAACAGCTTCTTCGCCATGGTTTCTCAGCACAGGAAACTGCCCCTCTGAGGTCCTGCAGTGATGGCCACAGGTTCTGGATCTTGCTTTCCTGTTTGCAGCAGTGGTGTGCTGGATGACTTCCCTGGCTGTTGTCCTTCTTGTTAGCATGGTGCGAGTTCGGAGTGAACCTAGGGCAGCTGCGTGGAGTGCTGGTTAGGGCTCTGGGCTCTGGGCTCTGGGCTCTGGGCTCTGGGCTCTGGGCTCTGGGCTCTGGGCTCTGGGCTCTGGGCTCTGGGCTCTGGACCACAGGGTCCCGGGGTCCCAATCCCTGTTGGCGATGTTGGTGTTGTACATGTGACCGAGGCACTTCCCTCATTGCTGCAGTGAAAAAGCCCAGCTGTAAAAATGTAGGTCACCATCATGAACGAGCTTGTTAAAGGCTTAAGAGAAAAATTAAACTTGAGGGCGTTCAGAAATGTAGAGCTCAAGTTCATAGCGCAGACCCAATACTGCTTCAGTGCAGTTTTTCTGGCCGTCAGATTGGGAAGAGAAACCCACGAGTACAATTATGATACAACCCTGGACACCTGGAGCCGATGACACAAAAGCAGCACATTAAGAGGACGGAAATGTGAGAGAGGCTGCAAATATAGTTCTGCTCATCTTGTCTTCCACCTTGTGTTGCTGGTAGCATATTGATCGTAGAATCAGATCCAGTCTTTTTTTTTAAAGATCCTAGGGAGTCGGCTTCAACAGTATGGCTGTGCTGTTCAATTGTATGGAATTGTGTTTCAGGCGATTGATTTCCTGGAAGTCTGCAGTCTTCGGATGTTTATCCCAAGGTAGAAGTGAAATTAATTGCCCCTTCAGGTTTACAAATAGTGCTTTAAATGGTGTATAGTGATCTTGTGAAGAATGCAGAGTCTCGATGTGGAAGAGCAAGTCTGCCCTAGTCACGTTATCTTGCGTCTGGTAGCAGTTGAGCTTTTCTGATTTATCTTGGAAGTGTAGGAAAGGCTGTGCCCGTTGTTGAGATTTGCACAGCCCAACCTGCCGTGTGCAAAACCAGAGGAACTGTAGTGCTGAGGATCTCTGAGAATAGAGCATGTTCCCGTATTGGCATTTAAGGGGAGAAAAACCTTTCCAGGAGGCTGATGTTTGTTTTTGCGAGGGTGAAATATCCTGTACCGCAATAAACTAAAAGCCACTGATCAGGAAAGAGGAGAGGCAGGTCTGCAGAAAGTGACCTAATGTAATTTTCTTCCTGGGGGAGGCTTTCACCTTGGCAACCCGGGAGAGCGTTGCTGAAGTGTGGCCGAATGTGCTTTCATTTCAGGGAGCAAGATACCTTGTTGGGCAAATTTTGTAGAACGGTGTCGGGTTGTGGAAAAAAGAATGCAAATGGAAAACCACCGCAGAAATGAGACTGCTGCATCTCGGAGTCTGCATGGGTACATGTAAACATTGAGAGCTGCCGTAGGAAATGCGGTAGTACAGCAACAAAAAGACAGTTGTTTGGATCTTGAGCGTTACTTCCTGCTTAAGCTGTCTGTCTGGAAGTGCCGTTTAGATGTTGGTGGTTTTATTTTTAAAGGTAAATTTTACAAAGGAGAATGATTTCAGTCTACAGCACAGGAAAGATATCGGTCTTATTTCCAGACGAGTTCTTAGGTTTAGTGCAGGACTAGGGATCGCTCTTAAATTGCCTTTTTGTTGCTGTTGCAACATGTCTTTAAAATAATTTGTTAGGAGTAAAGGACTTGACAACCTATGATCCCACATCAGGACTATAGGTAGATCTGTCAAGACACTTTTGTCCTAACTTTATGCTTTAAATTTAACTTGTGTGAGAAGTTCTAACAGCTTTATTATTAATCCATTTACTATGCATTGATGTTGTGTAGAAATTTAATAGAAAATCCATACATATTCAGTAGACATAAGTGTTAAGGTTAGGTTTAGTATGAAACGCGTCCATTATTGACCACTTTTATCAGTCTACAGAACCTCAATCAATAGTAATTGATAATAGAATATGTTAAACCTTTTATGCACTTCATCTCAGGCTGTACCCTGACATCTCTTGGGGATACCCAGTATGTTTGCTTTAATGCAAAGTGCTCCCAGTTATGCTCGTGTATCAGGTGATATGCAGTCGTAGTTTAGTCTAATTGAAAAAGTAATTTAAGCATTTCAGAAGCAATACAAAAGGTGGTCAGGAGGAGTAGAATCTACTATTTACTAATTTTCCCTGTATTGTAGAGAGTTTGTTTTAAAATCCATTTATGTCAATTGAGTTAAAATACCATTTACAGTAACTGTATGATGATGGTGGAGTTTATAAACTCTTTAATGAATGTCTTAAGGTTCAAAATCAGCACATCTGTTTTATTTAATGGCTCTAGGTTCTTATTGTTAGTTTTTAAAATAAGCATGTAATGTCATTTTTTGTGAGAAGGTGTAGTTTTATTTGAGAAGTTGAGTGGGCAGTCCCGGCCTGTGGGTCAGTTTGCGTCGCTGTCGCCTTCGAGCCGAGCAGCTCGTGGAGTGGGTGCAGTCAGGCCAGTGGTTTATTTGAGCCAGATGTGCAACAGCACAGCTGTAGTGAAGACCAGATGAAAGCACCCCTGTTTGGTCAAGCCCAGGCTGCCTGGTGCTGCTTTCCTTACAATTGATCTGCATTCCCTGACAGGTTTAGGCTGTTTTGTACGCTGCAACTTTTCCTGTTTGAAGTATTTCTTACGTTGCATTTTCTCATCCCTAGCTCAGCCTGAAACCTCCCCCCCCCCCACAACTCCATTTTCTCGTCCCCCGGGAGTTTTTAATACGCGCTGTATTATGTAATGCCGTGCTGTGCCGGCCATATGTTTCAGAGCAGTCTCGTTTTCTGCTTGTCCGTCAGCCTGCCAGTCTGTGCTGAGCTAGTGGCTAAGGTTTCCTGTTGCTCCTGTTGTACCGGTTGTTTGTAAGTAATTATTCTGAAGCTCATTGGACGCAGGAGAGAAAAAAAGAAAAACATGGAATGCGAGGAAATGCGAAAATGATTGCATTGAGGAAACCCATGATCCAGTTGTTCATTTTCTAAGGACTGTTCACAGAATACCGTAATCACTGAGCTTAGCAGCAGAGTCCTACTTCAGGAGTGCATGAGACAGCCTGAGTCCATAAACTACAAGCTGTAATGTGGAGTAAAGGCTCAGAAATAATCCTTGAGAACCAGATCTGATGACCCAGAGGCGGGTACCATGATCTTATCGTTTGTTTTAAGCTTAGCGGGCAACCACGTGCTATCTCTAGATTGGCCCTTTGGTGCTCATGGTACAGTTGCTCATTTAGGTTTATTTCTTGGGATATAAAGACAAACCTACCTGGGAAAGCATGATATACGGGTCTTATGTGTGGTTTGAAAGCTGCTGGTTATAGAGCTGTTGAAAAGTCGGTAGTGGTTTTCAGAGCTTTTGCAAGTCACATGAATGAAGACAAGAAAAACCAAAAACAAATACTGTCTAGACGTATCTCCTGGAAAAGAAAAGGACATTACAGACATTGGGGGGGGGGGGGGGGGAATCTCCTTAGGATGACCTCCACTTCCGGAATTCTGTCTGCATGTTATACACTGCTCATGTCCATCGATATGAAACCCACATGGCTGCTTGTGACGTTTGCTTTATCCTGCTTCCAGGGTAAAGGGGTGGTGAATTGGTGCAAGCCCTGCTCCTTTTTCACTGTCTGGGCGAAACAGGCTCGGCCACTAATTGCCAAGATTTACAGTTGATAAGCATGGCCAGTGGGCTTGTGAAGATACAGCCGTTCCCGACGCAGAGTGAACTCAGTCCTGGGAATGCAGGCCAGCCCTGCTGGTGCGAAAACCCGCGTGTTCTTATTTTTAAAATGTTTTTACAGAAGAAATGTTTTGAGCTAACGGTCATCCAGGAGTAGATCTTAATGGAATACTCCCAAAAAAACTGACACGAGTCGGGACGACATGCTGTGTGCAGCACTACAGCAGTTCTGCAAAGTGTTTTCAGCGAAGTAGTCATTTGCATCTCTGAAGAAGTTCGAGTAGGGAGCTGCGTCAGCATGCGTAGGCTGCAAAGGAGCCAGTAAAGGTTTATTCCCTGCTGAAAAGAAACGCAACGTTTCAGCTGTGGAGCCTTCGAGAGGTGTAGACACCTGAAGAAGGAATAAATGAATAAAACTTGCTCATCTGTGTCCCTGTTCCTGCTGCGTGGAAGGCTGTACTCCAGCCCTCTGTTTTCACTAACTGCTTGGTGCCACACATGCTTGTTCCTGGCGAGTCGGAGGCAAACCTGGAAGGTGACGCCTACAAGATGGGACGCATCCTGGACGGAACCCCCTTCACTGCACTTCTCCTGTTTTAGTTTCCTTCTGCAGGTATGAGAGCTGAGAAGAACCTGTATGGAGTTTTTTAGATTATTTTTTCAACCGTTTTTGTTTGCGGTGAGCCATTGCCTTGTCCGGATGGAACCCTCTTCCTACCCTGAATAGGTAACCCAAGTGCTTGTGGACTGTGGTCAGACTCTGGCCTGGTGTTTTTTCTGTTGCTCAGGCCCTTGGTCTTTTTCTGCACGCATGCAGGGCTGCCCTGTCACTTCAAAGGATGAATTTCCCACCAGATGCACAGCTTAACCTGAATAACAAGACACCGGGCTAGAAACAACATGAGATCAGCTCTCAAAGGGTTCACGCAGGTTAGAAAAGTACAATCTAGCATTGGTGAACAGTTTACATTCACTCATTCATCTTGGTGTAAGTGTATTAACATTGTGGCAGGTGGTCATCTTTTTGCCTAACTGCAAACAAGGAGGCCACATCTAGCCTGTCATCCTCCTTGGGACAAAGGCATCTGCAAGTTGTTGTGCAGTTCACGTGCAGTGTATTTATAAACAGGGGGCACACAACGGGTTCAACCTGCTGTTGTAGTTCTGATTACATTGATTTAGTGGCTTTGCATGCTGTACAAAAACACCTTGGTTAATAAAGCAAAAGATGCTGAACAAAATGCCTTTCACACCTTTGGAGATTCTGCTTGAGATAAGTATTTTGCATTTGCTGGCTGGAAGAAAACTGGCGATTAAAATGGCGCTCAAGCAATGCAGTTTTATTGGTAAATCACATGAGGCCCATCTGGTTTGCAGCAGGGGAACTTCTAGTACAGGAAATGTATATATTCAATATGTAGTCAGCAAATTCAGAAAATAAACTGCTTCTTTATAGAGGAGATGAGCTTCCTCAGGACATGGTGTGCTCTCGGCACGCGGTGCTCATCTAAGTTGTGTGACCTTAACGTTTTCTTCCTGTAATTTGTTGAAAACTGCTTCTAAAAACATAAACAAGTTTATAGTCATGATTTTTATTCCTGTAATGACACAAAGTAGAAACAAAAGTATACAATTTAAAAGTAAACAATTTTATCTATGTTTTGTTTCACTGAATTTTTTTATCCTTCCATGTTAGCTCAACTGTTTTTAATGAGGCTTTTGCAGGAATTCTCAGTAATCTGCATAAGTCACTGTGGGACACTGTGTCAGACGAGGATGTTTTTGTCACAACTCTACCAGTTACTAGACCTTAAGGTTCACATACTTTCCACTATACAGTGGATGTTCAATATAGACCAGACAAAGTACAATTGTTTGTGGGTTATTTGTTTAATCCGATTGTGTTATTCTATTCTGATGTAGACGAATATCAGATCACACTTGAGGAGCAGTTAATGTAGGAAGGCAGATGATTTCAAAGGGTTCACAAACGCTTTCTCACAGCTGCAGACAGAATCATCTGGCAGTGCTGGTAGAGGAGCTGTCTATGTACAGTAGGTACTGTAACCTTGCTGTCACAACCCAGCTCAGCAGGTGAGGCTCTGCAGCCTGCGGGTGGATTAGATTTTCATCCCTCCACAGGATTCAAAATCCAGCATTACACTTCTCAAAGTTCTCACCTCAGGTGGAATGCACTCCTCCTACAGTAGGTTGCATATTGCATGTTGTCGTCTTTCCTGAGGTTAAGATAAATTACATATCCAGATATTTTATTAATGAAGTTGATCCTCCCCTTCTGTTGGATCCCCTGCACATGAGGGGCTTTTAGTCCTTGTTGTCTAAACTTACCCCTGGCTCAGCGAAGCAGCGTGGATACGTTGTGTTTTGTGTGACAGTGGGGAATTTGAGAAGGTTGATTAATATCTGTACACCAAGCGCTCGCTACAGGGTGAAGATTCAGCAAGGGGAACATGTGAACTCATTCTTGTGCTCGTGTTGTTGTCGGGGCTGCCGATAAAAACAGAAGTGTGGAGTCCTGACACTGTGTAAAAATTGCAGGGCGTGCAGTTCAATAGGAAGACCAAGCCATGTTTAGCGTGCAGTGTCCAGCCTAAGATTCCCCGTGGGCTCCAGAGGTTGTCTTATGGCTTGGTGTTATTGCGGGTGTGCCAAATCCTTCTAGGTCAGGCTTGCAACTTGAAATGGACCTTGTTGCCGATTTTGACCTGGCGTGACTAGTGCATAGCACACAATGTTTAACAACAGCTGTGGTTGATGGTACTGTATTTTGCTCAGTTTGATTGTTGTACTTTCATCCCTTTCTCTTACTCTCTTACTCCCTGCGTCACTGCGCTCCATCTCGGACAGCCAGAAAGTCAGAGACCCCAGTAGAGTAGATTGGAGCAGCTGAGGTACCTTGCCTGTGATAGAGCCTGGACTTGCAACCTTCCAGTAAGCACTGTCCTGCCTCTACCGAATATACCGTATGTTTACCTGCTCAGGAGTTTTCTGCAGTTCTCCTTGTGCTCTTTTGTGTGCGCGCACGCAGGAAAGAGATTTGTTTATCCTTGGCTCCCGTTGTTGTGGTTATTGGAACTAATGCAGCCAGATCACCCTGCAACTCACAACCGGCAGCCCACTGGAGTTCAGCAGGTGTGAGCCTGGTCAGTACCTGGATGGGAGACCTCCTGGGAAAAAACTGAGGTTGCTGCTGGAAGAAGTGTTAGTGGGGCCAGCAGGGGGCGCTCACCCTGCGGTCCATGTGGGTCCTAATACCCCAGTATAGTGACGGGGACACTCTACTGTAAACAGGCGCCGTCCTTCGGATGAGACGTAAAACCGAGGTCCTGACTCTCTGTGGTCATTAAAAATCCCAGGGCGCTTCTTGAAAAGAGTAGGGGTGTAACCCAGATGTCCTGGCCAAATTTCCCTTTGGCCCTTACCAATCATGGCCTCCTAAAAATCCCCCTCTATGAATTGGCTTCATCACTCTGCTCTCCTCCCCACTGAGAGCTGATGTGAGCGTTCTGGCGCACTATGGCTGCCGTTGTATCATCCAGGTGGGGCTGCACACTGGTGGTGGTGGAGAAGGATCCCCATTACCTGTAAAGTGCTTTGAGTGGAGTGTCCAGAAAAGCGCTATATAAGTGTAAGCAATTATTATTAATGCATTGTATCCCATTTTTTAAAGACTCGCCCGTTACCCTCTTCCAAACGCATGGTCCGTCGTGTTTGTCGTCTTTCAAGACCACACTTTTGACGTGTGATGGCTTGGGCTCGGGTCTGCAGAGAGGGAAGCAGTGGGGAGGTAACTGATCTGTCCTCATCAGCCCCATCCTTGCAGATGCTTCCTCAGAGCTCCCAGTAGTTGGGATCCATTTGTACCAGAATCGGTAGCCGGAGGGGATCATCTGCACGTCTGCTCTGGAGTTTGACCAAAGGACCGAGCCGATCTCATGGCCTTTCTCTCGCACGTCTGTACAGTGTCTTCCCGAGGTATGCTGGTGTTGACCTGCACACCCCAGCCCAGGAAACTAGGCTGCTCTGCTCCCTGTGGAGGGGAAGCTTGTCAAGCGGTGTTGCATACGACTGCCGGCTCTTTTATGAGAAGAGCTGTTTGACTAAAACATTATTGTAGAAGGGTTCAGCATGTGAGGTGTTTTGCTAGTCATGCAAAACATTAA
This sequence comes from Lepisosteus oculatus, assembly GCF_040954835.1. Taxonomy (NCBI): domain Eukaryota; kingdom Metazoa; phylum Chordata; class Actinopteri; order Semionotiformes; family Lepisosteidae; genus Lepisosteus; species Lepisosteus oculatus. The sequence goes on along the minus strand of NC_090704.1, from coordinate 45,604,318 downwards.
AATGTATCAAAGTAGAGACCTAAAGGAACACAAGCATAAATAAAAAATTGCATTGAATTGCATTCATCAAAATATATCCACATATCCAGTACTGGTGCTGCTCTGTAAGGATGCTTATGTGTTGCACTGAATATTGTTTAAAATGATTTGCTTTCATCCCGCATTGTTCCCCGTACTTCCAGGATAGGCTCCCAATTTTCAGCAGCCCTTCCCAGGAATCTGCAGCCCTCAGATGATGGGTAATTTGTTTGTGTAAATAGCAATGCAGTTAAAGAAGTGAAGCTATTGGATTCTCAGTACTGTCGGCCCATCCCCCCAGGCAGTCACACAAGCCCTGTCTTAAGTAGCTGCTTTTCCCCGCTTGCCAGTGTATTCCGTCTTGGGAGTGCGGTCATTTGGCGTTCTCCACGTTCAGGACACCTGTATGCGAGAGGAACAGTTACTGGTCAGTAACAGGTGCATTCTGAGGTTAAAGGTCATGGGGAAAAAACAGCCTTGTTCTCGTTAATCTCAGTGTCGGCTTGCTTTGGAGCCCTTACTGGCAGTTTGCCCCACAACCGATGGCATTGTAACAGCGCGGAGTTGTCATCCTTTTGGCAACATCTCATTTTCAGTTGCATGATGGCTAGTCTGTAATGTGTAACGTGTAATTTACATTATATACCCACTTCTCTCCCCATTGTTGTGTTGCCAAAACTGCACCTGCAGTGTGTCTAGGCAATTTGCTCTCTCTCCTTCTCGCTTCCCCTTTTTGGAAGTGTCTCCTGTCACAGTAGCCTTGTGCCAGCTTTCCCTGGCACTGATTAACAACTGCATTAATTATTAGCTGCTGGCATATAAGAAGATTAGGTATTAGAGGCCTCACATGGCGCGCAGGACAGCCAGGTGCTCCCTGGCGGATTCAGACCTCTTCAATTTAGTTGTTTAGTCTCACCTTGCGAAATGACTGGCCTGCTGGCAGGGAGTTCTGTTCAGACTGCACTTCACACACAAGACTAATAACTTCTTCTGAAGTGCCACCAGCGAGCTCAGTCTGTTTCTCACATTGCTGGAGATCTAAGAAAAAGGACGCAAGTGCAAATTAAAACGTTGTCAACCAGTAAACCTGTATTATGTCGCTGTTGTGGGCTGATAATGGCTCTGTGTGGCACTGACTGGGGTTTTACAATACAGCTGCTGCGGCCATACAAGTCCTCAGGTTTTACTAATTCGATATTTTGAGGTGTCATCCCAGAGTGCTTTCAGTAAGTGCGTCAGGTCAGAGTTTCTCCAAGCTGTGTAATTCTGTTGCGTTGGGTGGTAGCTGCAAAAGCTGAAGGTTAATATAGTCATGTGTTTTATTATGTACGACACCCTTGGAGACAAAGATCCTGTAATGCCACGAAAACAGAATCCAGAATAGTCAAATTCTCTTGGCTCATTTAGTAGTCTTATAATAGTCCTTGTAGTCAAAATATTATTAAAAACCTCGATCTGCTCTTGCTTAGATGGCTAAAACCTTTTACGGCCTCAAACAGATGTTTTTTGTGTCTAATTTAGTGTTTAATGCTTTGTACAGAAGTTGAGGTGCTACTGTGGACAGTGTGAGATCTGTCTGCAGCACAGGAGCTGACATCCTGGCATTTCCCTTTAAGGCCAGAAGTAATGTTTACATTACAATAATATCGCATTTCACACAGCGTTTCCTTGAAGGTGAAAAATGTGCCTGAGTTTCCTTTAAAGGAAATTTCTACATAACTGAGCAAGCTCCCAACTTTCACAATAAGGGCTGTTGAATTTTCAGAATCCTCCTGTTTGCTTTAATCTTCTGCTCCCTTGCTTTATAAAAGGAATTCTTTAACTGTGAATTCCTGTTAAATTGCTCTTAGAAACTCTTGGTTTTTATTTTGCTATGTAGAAAGCAAACAGGCTGAATTTGACCCAGTTGGAATAGTTGTTTCTACAGCATGTGGCAGTACTCTTGGTCCTGTGTGTCTGTAGAAGGAGGAACAGTCCGTCTCCTCGTCCAGTGTGACACAGAAACGCTGACTTGTGAAGCTTTGATCGAGTAGCATATTTGTTTATAATTAAACATTTAAGGCAGTCAGTTATATTCCACCTTTCTGATTTGGAACAGCCAGTTTTGTGTTTTTCACCTCTTGAGTTTGTGGCAACAAAACCCGCAACTCCACGGGGGAGAGAATGAGGAAGTGAAGGCAGACTCCTTGGGCCCACCCCTGTGCACATCCTGTCCTTCAACACAGGGATCCCCAAACCAAGCCAGCTCTCATTTTCACTGCCCACAATCCCTTCATTGTCTTAATAATAGGAATAATTCCAGCTAATTGATCTAATTCAGCTCTTAAGACCTAAGCTCTGTCCCTTCAGCTGTTACATTTCGTAGGTAACTTAAAATTTCCGAACTTTGGAGTAGGAAAAAAATGGAACCACTGTTCCAGTTGTGCGTGGAAGCGACTTGTTAGTTCAGTTAAGGCTTTGATTAGGCAGTGAAGCCCGACCGCAGTGGAAACCAGCAGTTTGAAACCTCTTATGTTAACTTCTGGGCCGCTTAATACATAATCCAAAAATCAGACACACAGACGTCTGCAATCAGCTGCAGAAATACACAGCAATCACTCGCAGGAACAGTGAAACCTCAGCGTTTGGACCTTGCTTTAACGGGTCACGGGCAGCATCGCCCCGCACAGGAAGTTCAGTGCTGATTGGAGGAGAGGGGCACCCCTCGCCTTGCAAACTCCCGGTACGAGCCCTGGCCGACTAACCCCACCCTAAAAACACAGCGGCGCTTGGCTGACTGGGGGATTCCAGTCACAGTCGGCTAGTGACGTGACGGGACGGGACCCGACTCGACGGGACCCGACCCAGGCTCGAACCCACGATCACTGGCTCAGCCAATCCAGGTGCTCACCCGGGAGCCGATGCAGCTCTCTCAGAAAGGCCCCTAAGTAGCCTGTTTACTGAGCATCATTTTTTTTTACTTAGGAAATCTGTGGATGTGCTTGCTGGTTATATACCCCCTTTGGGGATTTAGTGTATTTGCATGCAGTGACTAAGGCTCACTACTTTATACATCAGTTTTACAGCGTGCGAGGTGAAATATTTACAGTCGGCCTGGGCTGTTCTGGATGGTGATGGAGCGCAGCTGGTTTGCACAGCTGTCGTTTTTTTCCCCCCTCCCCTGTCGGGGTGGCAGTGGTGGGGAAACCAGCGAGACTCCTCTTGTGTGGCGGTTGACTTCATGTCAGGTTTCGCCAGCCAGGGCGTTGTTGCACCGATTATGCTGATAAAGCACTAAAGTAGTCGCTGTTGAAGTGTTATTGAACTTCAGAAACATCTTTGCTTTGGCAAACCCGCTTAAAAGAAAGAAAGAAAAAGTTTGAAAGGTTCGGCAGCAGTTTCAGTGGAGCTGGCTTCTGAATCTGTCTGGAGCTTGTGGAAGTCCATAGGGATGTGATTGCTCAGAATGGGAATCCGGTCGGTTACTCTGTATGTCACGGTGCAGAGTGTTGGAGCAGCTCTCCTTGTTGTGTCCTTGTGCTCTGCTCATGCAACAACAGAGTCTGCTCTTTTTCCCCTGCTGGGGAATAAACAAGGATTAATCTGCAGATTTTACTACCGGACTCGGTACTGTACTCGACCCAGAGAAACTTGTGCTGTGTTTTGCCTGCCCTCAGTGTGCCCTGAAATGTGGCCTGTTCTTGGAAACTCATCTTGAAACTGTCGTCTGGCCTGGTTCAATATAATAGAAACAATAAATAGATTTTTTTTTTGATGATTCATGTGGGGCTTTGCGTAAATTGACTTCTTGTGGGCTCTAGAAGTTAGAGCCAAACAGTAAAATTCTGTCTAGACACAGGGCAGGATCTTTGGATAGTACTGTTATGAAACTGCAGATTAAAAAAAAAAAAAAACTTAACTCAAGCCAGAGTATTGCATAGCTTTGCACGGTGTTTTCTCCAGGCACATTAGAAGCATAAGGTCTGATACAAGTACATGATGTTTTACTGCTCTTATCTTGTGATATTGCAGAGCTTTGCATGCAAACAAATGCATCGTTTTTTGGTAACATTTAAAGTCCGAAACATTATATTTTTAGGTTTAATCCCAGGTAATGTGATTTTGCAATACATAGACTTGATCCCAAAGAGCCTTGATACAATTAGTATGGCCCCAGACGGCATTTATAGAAATCTTTTTTTATTTGGGGGGCGGAGAATACAAATTCTTACATCTGTACAAAAAGTGTGCGTTAGTACAGTTAGCATGATGAAAACTCTTTATTCATAGGAGGGCACTGGTGAAAACCCTATAAATATTTGCCCTGTGATCCATTGTGTTGTGGCATTAGAGAGAAGATTTGGGCTTGCTCTGTGCTAGTCACACCTGACCAACCCAGCACTCGGAGGTGTTCCTTCAACTGCCAGAAGGAAACCCGTCATCTGGTGATGAATTTTTATGGGGTTGAATGGAGTTGAATACCAGTAGTGGGTAAAGGAAAGAAAAGCCGCCACTGCCCTGCAGGAGACCAAACAAAAAAAAACGCACACCGCGCGTCTGCCCTTCTGTGGCTGACCGAACCCGGTGTGCACTACACTAGCCCGATTGTCTCCCGGCTTCCCTGCCTTTCCAGCCTCCCCCTCCCCCGCCCGTCCCAGCAGTTCAGTGCTATATTTATTTTCCAGACATCGGCCAGCTTGAGCAGCAGGAACACCGCGACGTTCCCACAGTCCTGCGGCGGACGGGCTCTCTCGTGCTGATCTCCGTGCTGCGCGTCCCGAGAGCAGTCGCAGCCGGGTCCCTCTCCGTGTCCCTGCCCCTCTCTCGCCTGCACACGCATTGCAGAAGGGCTCCTGGAAGCTCTGCAGGCCCCTAGCTGGGGGCACCAAGCTCCACGCTCTTGGCGTCCACATGAATGCGAACGTGAAGGGGCGCCGTTCCAGTGCTTCATTCTCCTCCATGCCGTTCACAATCCTCCTTCCAGCTCGCCTAAACTCGGCTCGTAAGAGGGGTGAGAAGTGACAGCTTTAAACATCAAACACGTTTGTAATTAGCTTTCTTAAACTCATTTGGGAGTGGTGATCAAACGTCATTAGGTTTGGAGAAGCGAGAATTAAAATGAAAGACTGAAATCCGTGCTGTGGACTTCCGTGGGTCTAGGTGTTGATGCTGTTAACTTTTTTTTTTTTGGAAGGGCTGCCAGCATGACTCGATTTGATGAGTGGAAGGGCTCTGACTGATCGCTCGTTTCTGTCGTGCATGCACATCTGACTCTGAAAATACGTCCTGGTTCTTACTGTCAGGGTATGGTGGACCTTCCCTTTCATCTTGGGACGGTGTAGCTTACCAGGCAGTCTTCAACACAGCAGCTGTGGGACAGATTCATGGGGTGTTAAAAGCATCAACCTGCATCGTAAAACGAAAGGTAGAGACCTTTGGTGAACTTGAACTTGACACTGGATGTTCATTTCCTGTGTGTGAAGCAGTCTGGTTGCGATGTGCTCCGGATTTCAGTCAGACAGCGGTGTGTCTCGCACCTTGGTTACCCACTCCTGCATCCCAGTCTCTTTCCTGTTTGCGTTTTTTTTTGCTGAAGAAAGCTGCCGCAGCTCTTTCTACTGCCTGCGCTGTGAAGCTGCGAGGTTTGAGAGCGTGTTTCTAAGAAAGGTTACGTTTCCAAAACAAAGACGCAGAAAAAGGGAAGGGTCTTTGTCACCTTTGAACTTCTGTCTTGCTGCCATCATCTGGTCCAGCAAAAAAGCAGTGTCTTAGCCGTGTTCCTCACTCTGCCCTCTTTGTTCTTGATAGAAAGTTCCTTCTGCGTTACAGACCTGGTCACTGAGGCTGAGGTTTCACTGTTCCTGCGAGTGATTGCTGTGTATTTCTGCAGCTGATTGCAGACGTCTGTGTGTCTGATTTTTGGATTATGTATTAAGCGGCCCAGAAGTTAACATAAGAGGTTTCACTGGGTGACTCTCAACTTGCTTCAGTTTTTTTTTTGTACGTTATGCACAGCAATGACACAGTTCCAGTGATAATAGGATGATGACCAGCGTGCCGGGACAGGAGGCCTTCGAGTGGGGGGGGACCATTCCCTGGGCGCTGCGGTGGAGTTAAATGCAGAGGACACAAATTTTAATTTCCTATTTTCCTTGCTGGTCAGCCTGCCTCAGCACTGCTCTCCTGCAGGTTTACAGTTGCTTTCCCGATGATACAGTTGCTTTCCCGACCAGCACGAGGGATGGTTTCTCGGGGGGGGGGAGGCGAATGGAGGAAATGACAAACCCAGTTGAGCTGACGGGGGCCGGCGGGGTTTTTAAAGCCAAGATGCAAGATGGGAGGAGGGGAGGGAAAAGGAAGCCTTTTGTTTCCAGGAGGACAATGCTGTGAAGGAGGCTGTGTGGTGCTGGGACAGGAGTCTAAGCAGGGTCTGCGCGGGGGGGCGCGGTCCGGCTCGGGGCGTCGCTGGTCACCGTGGTAGAGCCGGTGCTGACCCATGGTGGCCAGGGAAGACTCCGCGAGGTGTGGACAGTCCAGGGGCGCATCTCTCTGCCTGCGGTCCACTGTGCTTTGCTTCCTGCAAGGGGAACAAACGGAGACTGGTGTTATTTTTGAGAACTTAGTGGGACGGAATTCACTTATTTTCTCTCCTTGTGCTTTTTTTCCCCATTTAATTCTTCTAAGAACAGCACTGACCATCTGGGAATTCCTGGATGATTTTTTTTTTTTGTTTGTGGCGCGGCCTCGTGGGGCTCCCATGTGGAAACGCATGTGGCGAATAGCTCGGGCGTCCGAGAGCACAGCCCAGGGGGAGAGAGGGCGTCGGGAGGAGAGCGGGGTGTTGGACTGTACCTCACGCCTCTTCGCGGGCGTGTGGTTTCCTGTCGGCCGGTTTTCATGAGGGAGCCTTTTGAACTGAGCTCGGATAGAAGCCCGTCAATGTGCAGGGAAGACAGCGCCCCTCGATTCCTCACAGGTGCGTCTCCAGTCTCGGAAAAACCAGGAAGAATCAGTCACGGGAAGGGGCTCCTTTTCAGAGCCTTCAGTCTGTTCACATCAGACTGGGAAGCGAAATGACTGTTAATGAGCTTCTGCATCTTCTCTTTGTAAAAGACCGATGCAACACAAGTGTTTATTTAAACGCTTGCTTAGAAAAGACATCCCTGAATCTCTGGCGCAGTGTAAAATAGTTAACCACCAGCGTGGGAACAGAATCCGATGTGATGTGGGGCTAAAGGCATTCATTTACAAATTATGCGTCGATTCGGGTACATACGCGCAGAATTGATGAGTTATCTAAGACGTGCGTCGTCTTTTCTCCTCCTCGTTAAGTGTGTGTTAACGAGTGGCCGATGGGGCTCTGCTGCAGGGTTTGCTCGTTGAGAGGCAGGCCGCAGGGCCCCTCGCTGCAGTCGGTTGCCGGCCTGTACAGGTTTGATCGCTCGCTCGCTCCCCTCGCCTTCTCCAGCGCCGGCCCCTGTCAGTGATTCAGCTCGCACGTCTGCCCGAGTCCGGAAGAGCCCCGTGCAGGGACAGCAGGGCTGTCTTGTCCGAGCGGTGCTGTGTGATGGCAGACCCCCCCCGCATCCCTCCTTACAGCGGAAACGCTTTGTCGTTTCCTCTGCGTAGAGAAGGCCAGTTTTTAACAGCCTAACAGGGCTCACGGATCCAGCCTTCTCGATTTCCTGCGTGTTTTTTCAAATTATTTTTGAAATGGTTCCATCCTTTTTGTCCTGCTCTTGTCTCTTGTTAGGCACAGCAGTGAAATCAAAGATCTTTCCTGGAAGGGAGAACAGAGGAATGCTGTATGCACTCTTAACGCGTAATCTGGTTGCCATGGATACTCGGACCAGAAGATTTCCTGAGATACAGTGTGTTCAGTGTCCATTGGGTGCGTTTGTCTGGGAAAGAGGAATTTAGGCCACAGACAGAAGGAAATCATTTTTTGACTTATTGTGATTCACATTTCTGGCAGCCCTAATGAGAAATCTAGGCTGCCAAGCAGGGACAAGTTGATTCTTTTGAGTGATTTACAAGCTTGTTTTTTGGGGGGTTTGCATTTTAGGAAGTGATCCTCAACAGCACCTTGTTGTTTCCACACAATACACCTAATGATCTCAGTGTTGTAAACATTGTACTGTACTTGACAACATAGAAAACCTTTTTGGCAAAAGAAAAGTGCAGGGTACATGTCTTGTCTGCACACAGCGGGCTGGCCGTACAGTAGACTCTCTGAGCGGAGGTTAAGCTTCCGAAGTGAAGAAGTAAGAGGAAAATGACTCAACTTTCGTCTTAAAAAAAAAAAGTGACGGCTGATGCATTTAACGAGAGAGGTCCGTCAGGGCAGGGACCTGCGAGAGAGACGAGAGAGGACACGCGGGGCATTCCGAGTGAAGTTCAGGGAAAACCGGATGAAACTGAAACAGCTAGTAACTTGAGTAGCTGGTTCAAGGGGGCTTTCTCACAAGTCCTGACACCCGGGGAGCAGCCAGGAGATCACGTGAAGTAGACAGGAGATGTAATATCTACAGCGGAAAGAGAATGACTACACTGTGTAGGGGCGATTGTGAAAAACGCCTAAGCCATTTAAATCCGTTGATGGTAATTTTTTTAAACCCAATTACCCACGCTGATATGTAAAAAAAAAAAAGAATAAATTCGGAGTGCTTGGCCAAAACGCTCTCAAGCAGCTTGAGGGCCTTAGTTAGTGGTGCAGCTGTGCCCAGCTGTGGTTCCAGAGCTGGGTGCTGGCAGAGTCGGGAGGGGCTGCCAACAGGCTCCAAGCATTGCTCTCTGGCTCTTCATACTTTCCACTGGCAGAGAAGCCGTTGAACACAGGTCTGGCGATGAAAATGGTCCAAGCAGAAAGGCCTCCTCCTGTGCTAACACTAGCTGTGTAGAGAGTCCAGGTTTTCTTCCTTGTGCAGTTGCTCGCATTGTTTACCTTTTACAATAAATACGATAATTAAAACTTTTTAAACGTAGGGCTGATCTTCTAAACAGACAAACCACGGTGGCTCATCAGAGCAGTCCTCGTCCTCGCTGGGTCCTGACCCATGAGCTGAAGACAGTCAACTTGAATTAAATTGGACTTTTTAAATTGACCCACTATCACTGCGGAGGTCCAGACAGGGATTTGTATTGTTGAGACATGAAAGGTCTTTCGTGTATAGTGTTTTGTTTTTTTTTCGATACCTGAAAACAGCTGAGCTGGGCTGCAGACCTGTGTGAACAGAAGTGGCGTCCGTTTGAGCCGCTGACATGATCCACCGCCTCCGTCAGCCCGCAGACACTCGCTTATCTTGTTCGGAAATCCCGTCTTCAAACCAGCTTATCAGAACGCTAAGCAGTGTCTCCAGCACTTCGGCAATTAACCGATTTAATCCCGTCAACTGTAAAAGCCTGGTGAATTAGAAATGAGAAGACTGTGCTCTTTTTGTTTGGAATAGATTAAGTAATAAGATCTTAGATGCTGTTATAACACCGCAATCACATTAGGGACGTCAGGTGGAGGGTCATCTGAATGTTAGTTTGTTGCCTTTCAGGTCTCACAAGTTGCTGGCTGATCTGCAGCACCTGGACACGGTGTCTCCTGCATGTCAAGCTTTGGCTGTATTGTTTTGGATAAAATGTGTTGGCAGATGTTTGAAGTAAAAGTCTGAAATGCAGTAGGTTACTTTTCTGCTTATGCAGCTGTCAGCTGGTAAAACCCCCTGATGAGACTGACGGCGATGTGGTGGGAGTCCTCTCTCTCTCTCTTACAATGCCCTAGCAGTAGCGCTTTCTGAGCGAGTGTGTCTGATTCCGAGAGGTCACGCAGAGTTCACAGTGCTGCATGTATATCGCTGGGCCGCATTTCTCCTGCAGAGTGTTAATAACAGTAACCGCACTGCAGTGTGCTCTCTGTAGAGGCTGCTTCCGTTTTTATTGTTCCTAGCTGTATCTTAAACTGCTCCCATCACGCACACGCCTCCCTTGCTGCGGGGGTCGTTATTCCAAGCAGGGGAGCGCAGAAATGCAGTTTGTTTGAAAGTAGAACATCTTTTTTTCCACCCTGGGGGAGAAGGGGCTCTAGCAGTCTCAAACCTCATTGAGATGAGGATGGTCCGTTTCATGATCGGTCTTGTACGGATTGACAGCCTCCTGGCACTGTGTTTCTGCTGGGGTGTCTATTTCTCTCTCTGGCATTCCTGCTCCAGGGAGAAAGGGAGGGAGAAGTCGGTTTTAAGCTCATGAATACATCCATGCTTACCTGTATAGCCCTACTTGCACACCAAAATAGCATGCCTAGCAACATGCCCTTGGAGAAATCATTAATGTGATGAAAAGAATCGGTTGTTTTCTTTTCCCTTTGTGCCGAAAGACGCCGGAGACTCACGGAGGCACTCCGTGATCCTCTCCTCAGGACGCGTTTGGCAACGCGAGCGGCGGCGTCCCGCTCAGTGCCTGTCCCGTTCCCTTCCTCTCCTGCGCGTGCTCCTCTTGGCGTCGGTGGAACGTGCTGGGCATGCCGGGAGAGCCGCTCTCCCAGTGGACCCCCGAGCAAGGCCTCGTGCTGGAAGGAAGCACGGTGAAACCCGGTGGGGGAGTCTGCCGTTCAGGCCCTTTGCCACAACTGGTGGGTGACCAGGGCGAAGTCTGAGATGGGGGGGACTGGCTGTGAGGCTCATGCCATTGAAGCACTTGTGGCTTTGCACTGATTGGCTGTATATTCCCTTTTTTTTTTGTTGTTTTCTTTTGAAGAGTTTCAGAATGGGGGGAAAAAAATCATCTACCCACTCCACACGTCCGCTGAGATCGAACGCGTGTCTTCTGTCTTCTGTGGCGAGGCGCGCATTCCCTTCCACTTTCCCCTCCGTGATATTTAGGCTACGTTGCTAAAAAGGAGATGGGTTTGTTTTGGAGACGCATGCCGTCGATCCGCAACATGCCAAAAGGCTTCTTGCCAGACGGTTTGAGCTTTAATGGCAGGGTTCGTCTTCCCCGATTCGAGGAAGATTCTGCCAGATGCGTTCTAAGACCAGTTTGGTTAGTGTCCTTTTTCAGCCAGGCTGTTCAACAGTGTTATTCCGGATGTTTAAGCCATTTTCAGGCTCTGTCCATATTTAGAGATTTTGATTTTGTGTCTGTGTGGGGTTTTTTTTTTTTTTTTTTTACTGCTTACACGGAACTGTGCTGACCACAACCCCAGGGTACAACAAATAAATGTTGCATTTCCTGACAATGCCTTGGCGTTTCACAGCAGCTGCTCCTTCCTGTTATTACTGTACCTCCTGGACCTCTTCCATACAGACACTGACAATTACGTTAATTTGTGTCAAATTGCGGGGCTGATCTGCGGTGCAGACTACTGTCCACCGGGATCTTAGCTGTGACCGCCGGGCTTATTTTAGGAGTGCCCTTTGGCCATGTGAGGTTGGCTTTTAACATCGGTAGAACCTAAAACGAGAGGCCTTTCTGCCCATCAAGCCCGTTTGGCAGTCGTTAATTAATCCTAGGATCTCATACTTTCCTTTCTTGAAAGGAGCTCAAGTATCGGCTTTATTAACGTGGCTGTTCCATGTGTCCATACTTATGCAGCCTTTTGGGTAAGGCAGTGCCTCCTCTTCATCGTTTTACATGCATTCCAAGTAGTTCCTGCCAGTGCTGTCCTCCGGTTCATGTCTCCCTGTGCTTTCTATAGACGTTCTAACCCAAGGCTGTAGAATGACCTTTGCTGTTTTTTAGATGTAGCCTAGGGGGCACTGTCCATGGCCCTACACACCACGGGACTGGGGTGAGGCACTAGTGAGAAAACTGTGGAGTGAGCTCTGCTCACACTGGCCCTTCCCCGTAATCACTGGGGCAGTCCTGAAAGGCTGCCCAGGGTCTGCTGTGTGCATTATGACAGATGTTGGAGAGCAGGGGAGAGATGCATGCCAGATATTTGAGTAAGAGACGGCTTTCACTTTCACATGTCCACATTCCCAGAGGCAACTTACTCAAAGCTCGGGGATTAGAAACATCTTTTTTCTTGCACAACGTCTTTTGTTAGTTTCAACTTTTAGGGGCAGACAGCTCTGCACGTACTGCAGCGCGTTCTGCTGTTCACTGTGAGGTGATCAAGGTATAAAGGGATTGGGGGGGGGGAGGACTCTGGACTCTGCCGATCAAGGTTTTCACTCCTGAGCAGTTGGGAAGTTGAGCTGGACAAATGACCTTCTTGACAGGTCACAGCAAAAGCTTTCCCGATCGTTATAAACCCAGTGACGCGAGGTTGGGCTCTAAGACATTCTCTCGCTTTGGAGAAGTAGTCGTCTCTGCTATTGTGTCTCCTGTTTATTGCACCTGCCTGAGAATCGCAGGCTGGCTATAAATCATGCCTTCTCCTCGGTAGTTTGGACTGTGTACTCGTAGTACAAGCTCTTTTTATACACAAAATGCCGAATTGCCTTCTCCGCCTGGTGGCCTCGGAGTCCGAGCTGTAATTAAAACATGTTGCCCAGCACTGCCGTTTATCTCCGTCTGCTGTTGTAAATGTCAGTTGCACCAGAAAACCTGAAAATTGGGAGATATGTGGTAAATGGCATGTCTGCACCTCGCCAGTTCTGAATATATCATACTGTGATGCAGAGCTGTAAAAAGTGTTTTAAAACTGTCGGAGTATCTGTTGGCTAAAAAGGAGCTTTTCCGTCACTTGGTATGTTGCTAATATACCTGCATTTGCGAGGTTTGTTTTGACGGCAAGTGGCATACTGTCAATGTTCTGTTGCAGAGACGGACGTGATGCATTGTTTCAGTTGCTGTGTCTGCACTTAGCCTGTGGCTCTGCTGATTGAAAACTGAGCTACTGGCTAACAAGCTTTCTAGAGCCGCCAGCCAACCTGTGGCAATGTTGACTGATGCTTTTTATTAGCACTGTAGACTTCATGCTTCCTGTTTGACAGTTTTTTTGCCTTTTGTCTTTCATAATCAATTAGAGAATTTTTTCTCAAAAGGGGTGGGGAAAAAAAAATCTGGTACAGATAGAGGTGCAGGAGCACGAGTGCTTTTATCTCTTGTTGGCGACGGTCGGGTCTGGCACAGGTCAGGGCAGGTTCAATTAAGGTCATCACCCATGTGGATTGTCTTTGCCAGTTTCCCAGCTCAGAAGGATGGCTGTAAGATCAGTGCCAGAAAGAGGAAACCCTATCATCTTGTAATCAGCCCTGTCAGGGGCACTCGGACCCGCCAACAATGGGCATGAACAGTGAGCATCCAGGACCTGACATGGGCCAGCCCACCAGCCACCTTCTTTCCCCTTGCCAGATTCCCAGGAGGGTCTGAGGTTGACTGAGGTTCACTGAGAGTCTGGCCAAGGGTGAGAGGGAAGCAAGGAGTCAGGCCAGCGGACTCTGGCTGGAGCCCGCACTGCCATTAAGCAGGAATCCAGCAGTTTTGACAAGACCAGACAACTGTGGCCTTCTGGAGCCTCGCGTGGAATGTCTTGGAATCCCTCTGAAGTTCTGGAGTTTTATTTAGAGTGTGGTGGGGACGACCGTAAAACCTTAGAATGTATTCTCTCCCCCCCCCCCCCACCAGTGGAATTTTGCTTTTTGTCTGTCTGCAAGGATGTAATCCCATTCCTGTCTCTTCCAGCCCCCTGCGCAATTCAAAGATAACCCTTCCTAAGTCAAAGCTGAAGAATGATTCCCCCCCCCTTTTGAAAGTGTCTGCAGAAGGTAGCGTTGATGCCTGAGCCCCGTGCTGAGATTGTACTGCAGTAAAAGAGGAGCTCTTCCTGGAAATGATAAGCCGGAAGATAAGAAACCAGCATCGCGGTGTGGCCTGAACCTAAGGAATGCACATGCAGCTTGAGTGCAGAGACCCGTCACGTGAACGGATTCTTCCCCGTGTAGTGGAAATCTAATGAGTTAATTGATTCTTAAAAATGTAGAGAGCTTTGCAAAAAAAATATATTGGTGCTTTTAGATAATATTTCAAGGATATAACTGCTATGCTACAGTACGTGCAGAATTTTAGAAAACAGTTCGTCAACAAAGTACACTGTTTAGGTTAGTTTAGAAGACAATGTACCAAAATAATATATGCTGTCTGGGTCATTAGAATTAGCTGAAAGTAACTGATAAGCTTTGAATAACAAATCTAGTTTTTCTTCTCTCGCTCTATGATGTAATCTGTTTTCTCTTAGAGAAAGGGGAAGTTTTAGAAGGGACTAAGTGCTGAACTTTTTTACAGCGCAACGTCTTATAAAAACCCTGTACTGCTTGTAACAAATTGAGTCTCTGGTTGCACTTGGCAAAGTGGCAGCAGGGCTCCCAATATTGCAATATTGAAATAAAGACCTTACTCAGGTGAGAACTCTCTCTTGTGGCTTCCTTGATAGTTAAATTTCCACGACAGTTTGGGGGCTCGTCCGGGATCACAAACCTGAACGCGAACGGCTGCTGAAACTCCATCCGGACCCGGACAATTTTAGCAAATTGGACGAACCTCGGAGGATAAACTGTTTATCCTTCCAGAGACGCGTCTGGAGAATTGGCAGCTGTCTGACGTCAGTAAGTGATCCTTTAAAATTAATAGTTTGAGAAGCGAGCCACAGGGGTGTTCTCACGCGGGTTTGATGAGTCTGGGACTCATATAAAGAACTTATCTTAACACAGACGTGTGGTTTTTGCTCTGCGGAGTAGTTAATGTGATAAGGTTCTAAAGTAAGGCACCGATCGGTAAAAATGGGAAATTAAAATTCAAAGACGAAAATGGGACTGAGCAGTCCAGCAAAAGTACATGTACGACAAATTCGGAGAAACAATTATAGCCTGGGTTAGGGAAAAAAATTATGTTCATGAACTGTAAAGCTAGGGTAAAAGGTGTAAGGGAATTTGCACATAATTTATATATGATAATTAGGGGCCCATAACTATGAAGGATCTTTGTAAGTGAATCAGAATGGACAGAGGAAAGTTGAATTAGGAAAAAGAAGTTTCCTGAAGAAGGGGAAACTTAGAAGAGAAGGAGAAGAAATGAAAGAAAATGAATTGGAAAACTTATTTAATGGAAAGAGGAATCACAGAAATAATGGGAAGCTTAAAAAAAGACTAGTCTTGAAACTAAAGAACAGCAAGCTGCAGCTAAAGTCATGGCCATGCCTTCTAAAAAGAAAAAGTCTCCACCGAAATTAGAAAGCGGTCCGGAGCCACTTGTTTGTGAAATACCAATGTGCACTTTTCCAGGTCCAGAAGGAACTCCAGCATATGTACAGTACATTGACATTGGTCTCCTAGTGAATTATTTGCATTAGTTAAGTCTTTTCCTTAATTGCCTGATGATCGTAAAGAATTTAGAAGAAAGGCGAGCGCCTTGTTCTTGATTGTCTTAAGCCTAATTACAGTGACATAACCTTGTTGCTAGATCATATTGTTCCTAAAGGTTTACAACGTCCTCTAAAAAGGAGGAGGCAGATTGGCGGATACGTGACCCAAATGATGAAGAAGTATCCATCTAAATTAAACCACACGGACATGGAGAGGAAAAGTTAGGCGGCCGCTTCTAAAAAGAGGTAAGGACTCCTCTTTTCTAAAAAGTCCCTTGTCCTCTCCATGTTGCTGTGGTGGGTTCAGGGTTTTCCTGAAGCTGAAGCGAGTACAACAGGAAAATGAGTTAATGGTGTATGTGTTTTAGATGCCTGTTTTGTGAAGGTGGGGTAGAAAAGGAGGGATTGCTGAAGGAATAGCATCTCGCCCTGCCCGTGCGAAAAAATCCAGGTGTTGCATCCTGGTACACGACTGCAGTACGGCTGAAGGTAGTAACTAGAACTGTACTCGCAGAAGAGCCGAAAATGGTAACTCGATTCAACTGTGTGTTTAAAGCCAGGATTTGGAACCTGGTCCGTGTTCCCGAATTGTGATAGTTCGTCAGTTTGTCTCGACTGGGGGATTCCGCGGGGCGCGTGGGAGACGTGAAAATGGTTTGGTGTGAAGGGAAAAAAAAAGTTTGATTAATCCAAAGTGAAACTTAAAAGAAATATTGACTGTCAGGAATTTAGCCTGAACAGGAATGTAGAAAAGTGTATGAACCTTTGGATAAAAATATTTAGAAGAATATTTGAGAATTCAACAGAATATCATAGATGAGACGCAAAAATCCCTGATGGAAAAGCTAAAAGCAATGGCTGAACGAAACGAAGTTGTATATGTAGAAAAAGAGAAAGTAAAAGAAGTAATAGAACGCCTTAAGAGAGAATCTGGGAGAAGGGTGGGAATTAGTGTGGAGATTTTTGAAAGAGCATTACCCACCGAAAACTGATTAGAGAAAAGTAACAGCATGTCAGCAGAAGGAAGTGAGGATGTTTTCAGATTTTACAGAAAGGTTTATAGCTTTATGGATAGTATACTCGGGGCTAGCCGATGAGAAGGGAGTGAATGAAGATACTTCCACAGTAATAAAACAAATTTACTTGAGTGGGTTAAAACCTGATGTTGCCAAGAATGTGCAACTATGCTTTCCTGATATTACGAACAGAGACAGATGTGATTTAATAACTCGCGAAGCATGCATGCAGAAGTGCGAGCGCTGCAAATGGGTGGTAAAAAGACTCCCAAGGAGGAGAAAAGGGAGCCGCCAGTTTGTCGAAATTATTGTGCGACTTTAATGTTATACCGAGATATAAAACCTCAAAGACAAAACTACTAATAAGCTGGTGTGCAGTTACTAAAAAAAAAATGTGTTTTTTGGAGAAATTGTAAGAAAGAGGCTTGATTTCACAATTAAAGAACTTGTCAGAAGCTGAAACGAGAGCCGTGTGTGAACTAACAGTTTTAATCTAGTAAACCCCTCTGTAGCCTTCCTAAATTTATCTCAGGATTTAAATAAAAGTGAAATAATCTTACAGTGTGCAGTAACTGTGGGACACAGGAGCACAGCTGTCCTGTTTTTAGACTAAAACAGCATAAAAATGTGATATAAAGTTTTCTAACGGGTAACAGGAGGCTACAGGAGAAGGAGTGCAAGGGTTGTGTTTAAAGCAAATATAAGCTGTCACAGTCTGCTTGGGAAAATATGTACAGTTTCAACTACTGATGTGGGTGGGGGACACCCCAGACCTATTTTAGGCCCAGACTGCAGCATTTTATAAGGAATTTCTGTATGAAATAGCATTTATGTGAACTACCTCGAAAGAGTTATGTGATATTGTGATTGTTTTACCTAATGAGGGAATCCATAAGGCCGGGCTACTCCAAGTATTGGATCTTGAGAGGAAGAAAAAGGAGTATAAAACCATCTACATGATAAAGCCAGGGTGAATGCCTTCTCAGAACGAGCTTGTCTAGTGACGTATTGGTTTAAGGGGGCTAGTGCAGTCTAAAGACAAAATTGCCTTGACCCCTGCAGCAGAAACCGTTTTTGATGTTTTGAAACAAGCTTTCTTGCAGGCACTGGCCCTGGACAGGATTCCCTCAGACGTATCATCTGTATGTAATCTGTATGTAAGTGAAAGGAATGGGTCGTGAGCTGTTGTGCTGGTGCAGGAGGCATGGAGATAGGCATCGTCTGGTGGGTTATTATTATTCAGGACCCCTTGATGCGGTGGCCAAGGGGCCGTGTTTATGTGTTGTGCAGGCTACCTGCCTGGCTGTATAAACTGTGAATAATCTGGTGTAGAACTAGCAGACCGAATGAAAAGATTTAATTGAAACTTGTAAATATGCTAAATGGAAAATTGTAGCAATTTATATAGACTGTATATATACATTTGGTGTATGCCACAATTTTGGATGGCAGTGAAGGAATAGGGATTTCCCCAACATGGCAGGGACTCCAGTTAAGAATGCTGAGTTTGTCTCTGAACTGTTAGAAGCTTTGCAGCTGCTGACTGAAGTAGCTGTGGTAAAGTGTAAATCACATAATAAAGAAATGTTTCCAGTAACTCGAGGGAACAACTTTGCAGATGTAGCTGTCAGGTGAGCAGTACTTGTAGAACAGGAGTCTGAGACCCCTGTGAGACCTCTGTTGGTGAAAAGGGGACAGCTACAGGATATTCAGGCTGAGGCCTCTAAAGCAGAGAAAAGGACATGGTTAGAAAAGAGTGTGGTGCTGCCAGCACACTGGACGCTCTGCATGCCCTCACAGCCTAATGCCCTTTATAGCTCGACAAATGCACTCTGTCGGACACCTGGGTGGGGACCGTGTTTGAAGCAGTAGCCACTTATGTGGTATCTCAATGTGATGCTTATCAAAGGAACTCAACTACAGTTCAGGTGCAGGTGCTACAGCTCAAAAGGCCTGCTCCTGAGAAACCTTTCATGCAGTAGCAAATGTTTACAATTTACATTTGTAAAGGGAAACCTTGGCTCTTATAATCTGTTTTCCCAGTGGGTTGCTGTCACTGCCTCTGTGTCTACCAAACACTTGATGATGGAGATAAGCCCTCGGTGGGCACTGCCCTACCGCTTGTATTATGATCAAGGGACAGGCTGTGGCTGGATTATTCGGGGTGAGATGGACTGAGATCACCCTCAGTCTGCTGGAACAGTGGAATGAAGGAACAGAACTCTAAAAGATCGACTAGACAGCAGACTGAAGGAACGCCATGGAATGCGGGCTGGATCAAACAGAACTGTGTAATAGAGCCTGTTTGATATCATCACAAGCCAATCAACAAAACTTCCTGGAGGGATGAATTTGGCTAATGGATTGTTGAATTTGCTAATTCTCTATTGTAGTATTGTAGGTTGTTAATTGAAGTGGTGCATGGGGCTGGTGAACAGGTGCTGGACACTTGGAGACCTCCAGTAGAGGGAAGACACGACCTGATACCTGGCGAGTGGGTGTGGTGAGGAAGATATACCCTGCCAGATGTTGCAACCCTGCTGGGAAGGACCATATCAAGTGCAACTGACTATCGACTCTGCCATCTGAGTGACAGGACGAGATCGCTGGATCTACGCATTGCGCCGACACCGAACCACTGCACCAGAGACTGAGTGAACATTAATTATTATATTGTCACTGTTTCTGTGTTTGTTGAGCTTCCTGAGGGGGGGCGACAGTGTACCTGTTAAGTGTAATGAGTTTTACTTTGATAAAATGGGGATATGGAATCAATACTTTATCAGTCAGCCACAAATAATAATCAGAGCTCATGTTGGGATTGTATTGCTATAAAAGATGCTCATGGGAGTAATCCCCTTTGATAGAGGTGATTATTTAGGTTTATTGGCATGGGTAAATAGCCCTGCTTTTAGTCTGAGTGTAACTCAGATATATTAAAATGGAAATAACTGTATGCTCCTCGCTATAATCACAGTTTTAGGCCATTCTCTATTGGGGTGATAGACAGCTGTTTAGGTGAGCAAAGACTAAACAGTACTTGTATTCTAGACAATTATTAGCAAATTAATGACTTAGCAAAGCACATCTTTGAAAAATATATATCACAATTATAATCCAGATGATTGGGGCATTGGTGCATGGCTACAGTCTGTGCTAGGAACCTGGAGAGGGTCTCTGGTTCAATACATATTTGTGTGTCTGGTATTATTCGTTATGATCATACTGTTAATATCCTTCTTGAAAAACATGTGGACTAAAGCTGCTGCTTCTGTGCTAATTGTACGCCCTGAAGGGATCATGAAGGTAAAAAAAAATGTAGAGAAAGGTTCTCCTATCTAGTGGCAGAACCTGATGGGTAGAACAATATAGTTTTAAGGGGAGTTACCCTTGGGAGTGATTCCCATAGATGCACATTATTATTATGGTTTGTTTGTTTATAATAAGATGTTTTGCAGGAACGGACCAAAGAGAAATTTTACAACTTCAGCTAGAATTGTTCTGCAAAACGGCACAGCTGAGGCAGTGGAACAATGTGTAGATTTTTCTAAGAGTTATTACCCAGCTGTTGACCAATCTTGTAAAAAACCCCTAAGAAAAATGCTGGGCTCCAGCCCACAGGGATATACCTGTGCTGTAAGAACTAATGCGTGAATAAGTAGACTGGATTCTGGTGAAAGACAGGAAAAAGAGGTGGTGTTCGCTCAGGTGGAGGGGGCCGTGCCAGGTGCCCTGAATTCATGCTTCCCACTGTAAAAAGGTCACAAACGAACTGAGCAAAGAGCAGGAGTGATGTCTCCACAGGGATAGATGGGGATCACATGCTTGGGACTGATGTGCACAGCCTTTTTCCTTTTTATGTGGAAGCCTGTCACCCAGAAGCCCAGAAAGAGGAAGAATCTAAACGCGAAGCCTCTTTGTATACAAACTGGCTGAATGAAACTGATAATGAGGGGGATATGAGTAATTTGTGGTACAAATTTATAAATCATACTGTAAAGTTAAAGAAATTTAATGCATCTTGTTATGTATGTGCTTTAATGCCTCATTCTACAGCCTCACCCATTTCTCTCCTGGTTAGAATCACTGTTTGGGCCACGGGGAATGTTTTTCTTTAAGTTACTAACACCGATTATAGTAGCTGTGATACTTGTATTTCTGTTTTTGTGTTGCTGTACAAAATATATTATTCCAATGCTTTGAAATATGGTAATTAATATGTTTGCGCATCAGTATGTTCTGATAAAAATGGAAGAATCTGAAGTATGGGAGCCTCCTGGGAGTCCATATGAAGAATCTAACTTTTAATCATTTTCAAGAATAAAAAGGAGGGAATTGTAGTGGAAATCTAATGAGTTAATTGATTCTTAAAAATGTAGAGAGCTTTGCAAAAAAAATATATTGGTGCTTTTAGATAATATTTCAAGGATATAACTGCTATGCTACAGTACGTGCAGAATTTTAGAAAACAGTTCGTCAACAAAGTACACTGTTTAGGTTAGTTTAGAAGACAATGTACCAAAATAATATATGCTGTCTGGGTCATTAGAATTAGCTGAAAGTAACTGATAAGCTTTGAATAACAAATCTAGTTTTTCTTCTCTCGCTCTATGATGTAATCTGTTTTCTCTTAGAGAAAGGGGAAGTTTTAGAAGGGACTAAGTGCTGAACTTTTTTACAGCGCAACGTCTTATAAAAACCCTGTACTGCTTGTAACAAATTGAGTCTCTGGTTGCACTTGGCAAAGTGGCAGCAGGGCTCCCAATATTGCAATATTGAAATAAAGACCTTACTCAGGTGAGAACTCTCTCTTGTGGCTTCCTTGATAGTTAAATTTCCACGACACCCGGCCGTCTTTAATTGACATAAATTACGCCACATGGTTTCAACACAGCTCTTGATTGAGATGTGCAGTGATCTGGCAGCCTGCTAAGACAAAGGCAGAGGGGAAAGGCTTTGACCTCTCGAGCTGCTTTATAACTAGAGGGAACAGCGTTCTGTACTCTGCTTTTAGGCAGTGCTCCAAGCCAGAGCCAGGCTTTGTTGATGGATTATTGGTGTATACTGCTACTCCCAAAGCTTTTAGCACACTAAAGGCTAGAACGATCTCTTATACATTTAATAATTTAACTGTGCAGTGGAAATGGTTATCATTCTTTGATCTTGTTGTTCCCTACAATAGGCCTGTTCTGGTCTTGAATTATTCAGGGTTGCAGGACTATTTCTTTTTTTTTTTTCTGTTGGGTATTCTTGAGCTAGAAAGACTAAGAGTGCCTGTAGGAGCACATCATCACTGTATCGCCGTTCTTCAGCCAACCAGATTAGACCCTTCTTGGTCCATCCACTGGTGTCTCTGAGGTCAGGAGCGGACCACTTTGCTGACCTTATGCAGTTCATCTGAATGTCCCTTCGTAGATCTGTCCCAACTATCTGTAGGACTAACCTTACATGGTAAATTGCTTGTCCATTTTAATATTTTATGCAGTTTTGCCTAGCATGCTTTTTAGAGTAGGGGATAGAGACTTAGATTAATGGTCAAATGGCTTAGGTCCAAGAGTTCTCCCCCCCCAACATTTCAGGTCATGTGTTTTTAATAACAAAATCCCTGTCCTAAGGAACGGGTGAAAGAGTAAACAGGTGAGAGAAGTTCTTTGGAGAAAATAATTTGCTGTTGCAATGCGTTTTTGACACCAAAGGGTGACATGAGTTTCGGAGGTTCGAACGTGTGATTAATATAATGATCGTGTTGGAAACTAATCCACATGTTTTTTTTCACCTGGTCCCGGGCTGGTGCTGTGTGAGATCTGGTATCTGAGACTGCTTTTGTTGTACAATACCAGCACCTTGTTTATTTGTCTAAGAAACATGATTGTCTGTATTTCTGAATATGACATTAACAGCAATGAAAAAGCATTACAGTCCTTGTAGGTCTCAAGCGTTTCTTCTCTGTTTCTGTTGCAGTTTTGTGTGCAAAAAACCTGGTGAAGAAAGACTTCTTTCGTAAGTAACATTTTAAAATTACATATTTTGTGCAGCATGTTGTACAGGAATTATTGAATTATTGGGACTTCTGCAGTTTTTTTAATCAAGAAACACTTGATCAAAGTTCAAACTTAGGTCTCTTTTGATAATCAGATGTTCCTTGAAAGAAGGCAATCGCCAAGTACATCTATGACACGTAGTTCACAAGGTCATGCAGACTCACTACCAGTAAATGAAAAGGTTAAAATCATATCAGATGTCTCGGAGAAACTCAAGACTTTCTTTTTTTAGCAAACCATAAAATCTGATATCAGGGCATGCACTATGCACAGGACTAGACTCCACACTCCACAATGAGAGACCTGGTTAATCTTAAAAAGGTTTCACTGTACAGCTCTTTTCAAAAGGAGCATCAGTGTTTAGAGAACTGAGATCTGGAGAGTCCAACACCCAACAAAAAATGGGTTAAATAATTTATATTCACAAAAAAGACAAAAGCCTCGTCTTTTTTTTCCCCACTCTTTTTTTACTCTTGAGTTTTAATCACTTTTACTAGCTGGGAATTTTGGGATTCCCTGTTGGAGGTTTTTTTTTCTATTCGCTGGCTGGAATGCATGGGACGTATGGTCATGACTTCACTCTGTTCTCTTTGAGCAACCTGTTTCTGTGAGGTAGCTAAGCAACCAGAAAGCAAAGGTTCTAGTAGGAAGTAGCTGCAATAAAACCCATTCCAGTGTAATCTTTTTTTCTTGGTGTCAAACTAAAAAAAAAGCACACAGTCTTCTAAATGGTTATTAATGGTCTTTTAAAGCAGTTTCCCAAATGCTTGGTTGCACTGGTGAGGTCCTATTGTATCTTGACACCTGCAAAATTAATAGAAGTTAATGAATTTCTCAGTGTTCGTCTACGTGTGTTTTTGCCAGCACTTTGTGAGTTGGCACATATATATATATATTATTATTATTATTATTATTATAGCCATATTACTCATAGCAGTACAGAAACGGTCAAGATGCTAGTGGGTCTGATAGTAATAGCAGTGCAAGTAGTATTCATTCTGGTATTTGTAGTAGTAGCAATGGTAATATTCACAGTAATGTCATTAGAGTAGTAGTAGTAGCCGTGCTGTCGGCCTGGGAACAGTAGCATTGTGAATGGTAGTAGTGGCAGTAATTGTAGAACTGGAGCAGGTTTGGTAATAGCAGGTGACTGAGTGGTGGGGCGTCACTGCGCCCATGTGATCCGAGATCTATCCTTATTCTGTCCACTTTGTCCCATTGTCCGACACGGAATAAAAAACGGCATTTTGTATTTATTTTGTTTTCAATACGTCCTTTCAGTTCTCCGTGCCAAAAATGACTGCAGAAGACAAATCCTTGTTTAGATGCACAGAGGAGGAAATTCCTATGTGATGATGAGGGCAAGGCAGATCACAGGCCAGGGCAGTCCGACAGGTTTTTCCTGCCCTGGGACACAGCGTCATAATGGCCCGAGGTCGCTGTTATTACACAAAACTAAACACTGCTACCTGTAACAGAGATACCCCTGTGTCTGACTGCAATTTATTCTTGATTGCATTTCCTGCAGAGCCAGAAAACTGTCCTTTGTCCGTTTATTTTAAACAGAACTTTGGTCTCTCACCCCAACATTCACAATGTGCAGCATTCTTAGGTCTCCATGTGGCAAAATACTGTTCAAAAAGCTGGTTGGTTGGTTCGGTTTTTAACGAAAAAAAAGTCACAGCTGTTTCTGCTATTGAAGCAGTGCCTGACTTGACGTGTGTTTTGTTACAATCATTCTGGTTGGTCATGCCCTGGTTGGGTGTGCAATGTGCTGTTTGTTATCTTGCTTCGTGATGAGCCCATCTGGCAGTTCCTGATCTGCAGGGGGCATTCCACAACCTAGCAGTCTGTGCCAGGAAGGGGCCACATGGCTGATTTCAAACCCTGCACCTGAAGAACTTCATTCACCACTCCTGTCCATGAGCAAACCAAACACAGCTACATCAACAGACATTTCATTGCACCTGTGCATATGACAATAAACTGAGCTGAACAGCCGGCCCAGTAGTTAAAACTGTGAGCTGTTAATCTGTAGAGATGGGCTCTCCTGAGTGTGCCGTGCTGATGTGCTGTGTTGAATCTGTGCACCCAGGACTTCCCGACCCGTTTGCGAAGGTGGTGGTGGACGGCTCGGGACAATGCCACTCCACGGATACGGTGAGGAACACCCTCGACCCCAAGTGGAACCAACACTATGACCTGTGAGTGATGTTTTTATTTTAATTCAGCCCTTCACTTGCTTCATCTGTGTCTGTCCTCTCTGGAATTTCTCCCTGAAACGCCATGCTCAGTGTGGGGCTGGAGTTTCCCCATGGGCGTAATATTTTCTAAAACGGTGCTACGTGGCTGAACGCTTTCGTTCTTTAAAATTACCGCTGGCTTCATAATTGCAGTCAAAGAGGTCCAATAGGAGGGCTCTTAATGGAAACAGGTGAAAGGTCACATAGTTCTTTTTCATCGTCAGTCCTAATGTGGGCCCTTTGCCCAGAAAAGTGCTTTATTTTTAAATTGCTGAGCTGTGGTACCATTTTTTTGGTATTGGTTCAGGGAGTGCCACACTAGGGGTTATGTCAATGTTCGTCTAGATAATGTTCTAAAGGTCTGTTTTGGTCTCTACCTGTTAGCAGCACCTGCCTTAATGGTTTCAGTTTGCCCAGTCAGCCTGAGGGCTTTTCACTATGGAGAAGAATGAGTTGAGTTTTGAGCTTTGACCATGTGATAGGGAAATTAGGTCAGTGTTTGCATTCGTGAATGGCATTGTTGAGCTTTTGCACTGAGCACATCCAAACAGGAGCCATAGCGATACACACCTCGAAAGGCAAGAAAGCTTGATGTGTAATGAGGAACAGCTGTCCATAGTTCCAGTTGGAATCAGGATGGACTTTCGCTGCTGAAGTGTCCGTTTAGTTTCCTTACAGCATGCAGAAAAAAATGGGTGGAATAAAAGCACCAGCTGTACTTCTGCAGGTGCTGCGGTGTTTGTTTTTTTGTGTGAAAGCAAGTTTTTCCCCCGTAATGTTCCCAAGAAAAAGAACCAGTGCTTGCATAGACTGTCACTTGAAAGCAAAGAGCAGTGATTGCTAAATTGAAAAGCTTTGTCTCTCTTATGGTAAAGACAATGTCTTGCTGTGCATTTTGCGTGGCCAGAGACTCGGCTTAGATTTGTGATCCACGTGCTTTGTGAGACATGCCATAGAGACTTGCGTTTGTGAGGTGTGCAATCTCAATGACAGAGCGAGAGCCGCGTGCTTTACAGAAGGCTGGCTGTATCCAGCATTCACCCCTCGGCGTCTTGAGAGAAGCCCCTTCGCTTGCAGTGGAGGTTCTATACTGGGGCCCATAAAGAAATAAAGTATCCTTCGAAGACGGTAACATTTGAGACACGGGGTTTGTGAGGACCAGCGAGACTGTCCTTCAAAAGGGCAATCACTTTTTTTGAAACCACACGGCTTCTTCCTGAAGTGCCACAGCGATTTGTCTGGTCCCACATCCAGCTGGTTGTGAGTAGAGTAGTGAATCCAGAATGCGAGTCGATAAGCTGTCCCCGCAAGTACAGAAATTGAAACGAGCGTGTCAGTCTGCCAGGGTGTGGTAGAGACTGGAGCGCTGGTGTACTGGAATAGCTCGTGCATCATGGCGCTGGTCCACCGGAGCACTGTGGCTAAGGGAGCGGACTGCCTGTGACCTCTGACCCGTACGCTGTCACAGGAAATGACTCGCATGCCAGGAATAATAGAGGGAGTCTTACTGGCACGCAGCCATCTCCCTGTACATAATCCAGGAGAAGCAGACTGCGCTGTGCACAGAAGCTCTGTCAGTAGGTGCCCTCCACCTTTTTTTTTAATAACTTCACACAGACTAAATATTCCTGCGTAGGTACCCCAGCACCTGTGCTTTAAATGTTATCAAAGATTTGCAGTCAGACGCACATGACGTGCGTGAAAAGGACTTTGTAGATTTTTTTTTTGTTGGTTTGCTCGAGGAATTATTGATTTTATGAGAAACGGCATTTTAATATGATGGAATTCACCTGAGAAGAATTCAGCGCTGCTCCTTTGTATTGCTGTTTTACTGGGTTGCAACTTCTTTAGCAAGCAAAAAGCTTTTGGGTTCACTGACTGAGAAGTCCAAAGTGCCCTGAGTAAGGGGAGTTTGTTTCTCATGAAATCAGCCAAGAGCTGAACGCATTGGAATAAGGTTTGTTTCAGGAAAGGTCAGTTCCTCCAGATCTGGCAAATACCCCTGACAAAGGCCCTTCATGACCCACTACAACTCCCTCAAATCCCAGACAGCCTAGGGACTCGTCACACAGGTGGCGGTTTTGTCCCTCAGGATGATGCGGGTTGTTGGGTCTTATAAAGTGACCTGGGTTTTTAACCTGTGTGATATTTTTACCTTTTTTATCTGCGCATTTTACAGACCCTTTTTTGCACATGATCATTTTAGTGAAAAAAATTAAAGCATTACAAAATGCAAACAATGCCTGTTATAAGCAGTTAATTATTGTGAGAGAAGTCTGGTATTTGCTTTTACAGACAACATTCCCCTTGAGCAGTGTTCGTCCGTTAAATCTGAATTCCATTAAACCGAGTTGTTTACTGTACGGTGGTTTTTATAGACTTGTTTGAGAGTAATGTGCTGTTGACACGAATTGT
Organism: Lepisosteus oculatus; assembly: GCF_040954835.1. Taxonomy (NCBI): domain Eukaryota; kingdom Metazoa; phylum Chordata; class Actinopteri; order Semionotiformes; family Lepisosteidae; genus Lepisosteus; species Lepisosteus oculatus. Next base: position 45,577,314 of record NC_090704.1, on the reverse strand, counting down.
TTAGCCTTGCTCTGTGCTGCACAAGAGGAGTTTTTACCTGTCCTGTGGCATTTCCTGAAAGAGAAATCTTTAAGAAGTAAAATTGAGCCTAAAAACAGTGTTTAACAGCGTGTAAAAGCTAGACGTTTTGTCATTGTCTAGTCTTTCACCTTCTCCCTTATTTTTTCCTAATCTATAAAACACCAAATGTGCATTTATGGAATACCAGGGATTTCTATCTTAATTCTTGGAGGGTCTAGTGTTCTTCTGTTTTTTCCCCCCTTAAGCTCTTAGTTGCACAGTGTTTTCTTATTATTTAACTAACTACAGAACTGGAATGCTTCTCTCGTGTGTTTTCCAGGTTAGTGTACTTTTAATGAAGTTAGTTTTTTAAGTGTCAGCAGTAAAAAAATCTTTTACAGTTGTCTGATGTTTATACGTTTCTAAGTACTAAAATCAGTTAATCCAAAATCATTTAATTGACGATTCAGGCTGGAACAAAAACCAAAAGAGACAACACTCTTGCGCTGTGCAGCACACACCAAGATGCAGTGTTCTTTGCTTTTATTTTGTTTTAGTAAATTTAGCAGTCCAATAGCTAAACACGTCCGATAACATTAATGACTTTGCACTGATATGTTTGTCCTCCGTCTAGGATGTTTCCTGGAAAAAAGGGAAGACCTGGCGGATAGCCAGTACTGTTAAAGTTTCAGAAAATATATTCAGACAGCTCTGCAGATAGATAGTGGACAAAAACACGGAAACACCTGGGTAAATGAGGGGTGCCAAGTATATTGTAAGTGAGGTCTCACTTGGACAAGTAAATGTGAGTGAGGAAATAATATCCCTGCATGCTCAGGGTCAAGTACACAAACGCTGGTCAGGCCTGGGTGTCTGTAATCATGCCCTCAGGTCTGCAAGAGGAGCTCTTGGTTAAGCCTATGTACTTTCAGGACTTACTGGCTGCACGTGGTGGCCCAGCGCCCCATTAAGTGACTTTACATTGGTCACTTAATGCATCTTTTTCATTCCACTACTTATGCATCTTTCTTATTTCAATACGTTTGGAGGAGACCCAGCTCAAAAGGTTTACTGTGGAGAAAACGATCAATGGGCAGACTGTGAATAATGGATGTAAATGGCCAATGAGCTTTCTCATCTGCCACTGTCCTGATGATCATGTAATGCAGCCGGCTTCCTCGGACGTCTTCTAGCTGCGGCAAAATAAAGATGGCCGGAAATTTTGAATGCAGGTTTCTTATACGGGTTAGACGAAATTCCGCCTCGTTCACAGTGAGACGGTAGTGTGTACTCTGTAGATATATTGGAAAATAATGTTGAGTTAAAATAAGAAAGCAGCTGCAGTTGTGCAAATTGCAAAAAAATCTGTAATCAGTCAGCTTTCCGTGCTGCGTCTGAGTGGGTGTGGCTGGCCGATAGTGTGCCAGTACTAGGAAAGCCCCTGCAGGAAGATGGAGCTGGCTGGTTTGCTGAAAGGGGAGAGGATAAGCTGGAGAGGTGAGGTACAGATGGGAAGACTGTAATTAGTGTTACTCTGTTTATGGTAAATGATCTCTGGGAGAGACCGTCTTTGTTCACTCACAGAGGGACCGACAAGGGGACTTCCTGTGATTCAGAGGATTTTTATCCTGGTTGATTTTTTATTTATTTTTTTACGGCTCCTCTCGACTCGTACCCAGACGGTGAAAACCCATGCGCTTTGTGCCAACCCTGGCTTTCCAGATTTATTTATTTTTTTGCAGGACGGGAAGTCCCACTGTTACAGAATTGAAAAAGACCATCTTTAAACAGGCCTTCAGAGACTCTCGGGACACGCTGTCCAACGAGACGCGTTTGAGAACTCAATGTTTGGAACTCCGGTGTTGCTTTCTCGCTAGGGAAAATAAAAAGTGGAATAAAATCCACACGGGGGGTGAATGGTTTATGAATGTCTGAGAGGCCTTTCCTTTTTTTGGTCCTCACAAATCCACTGAGCAGTTTTAACTGCGATAGGTCTGTGTGGTTGTTTATTGATTTGTCTGGTTGTGTCGCCCGTCGCAGGCTGTGTCCAGAAGCTGCATGCTTGCTTGCCGCAGCGCAACTTGTCATTGTGTTTCGTCGTGAAGTTGTACACCACTGAGCGTTTTCCTGGAGCAGTCCGAGCGCAGTGCCGTGCTCAAGTGTGCTACCGCAGGGCCTCACCCGGGATTCGAACACAAATAACTTTCATGTACAAAGCGCCTTTCTAAACCCAAGCGTGCTGTACATCATGAATAAAGAACAAGACAAGAAAGGTACAATAAGAGTAGATGGAAAAACAAAAGCCCACAGGTTTTGAGAAATCAACTAGGCAGTCAGATGTAGACCTAGGTACACAGGTCACGCCACTGCTCCAATGCCCAGTTTGACCTCTGACCCCTCCCTCCAATGCTCAGCAGATGGGGCAGGTTCTGGTGGTGCTGGAAGCTGTGGGTACGGCCGTGCCGCTCAGGGTGCCTTCTGACTGGTGCTCCTCCTGGTCTTCCGGCGTCGTCTTGATTGTCGACTTTCTTTATCCAGGTACATCGGGAAGTCCGACTCCATAACGATAAGCGTGTGGAACCACAAGAAGATCCACAAGAAGCAGGGCGCGGGGTTCCTGGGCTGCGTGCGCCTCCTGTCAAACGTCATCAACAGGCTCAAGGACACTGGCTGTACGTACGAATTGCTCTTCATCTGCTTTGTCTGCATGAGTGTCCTCAGTTTATATTTCAGCCAGTGAATGTTGCCGATGTCAAGGTGGTGCTCATAGGTAGGTGCTAAATACATACCAGGTATCAATGGCCGGAATGTCTTGTCGAAAACTGCCAATCCAGTAGCACAGAGCACCTCTGTTTCTCCATCCTAGTCATAGTTTCACCCTGCTGACCATCTGCAACTCATCAATTTAGGAAATGTATGAATCCTCCTCTTTTGGTACCCTGCTTGCTGAATAGAGATGAAGAGTTTACTCAAAAAGAGTAAAAGGCGGAGTCTGCTAAGACACCTTGTTGCCACTTCACACGCAGTCAAAACAAGGCCGTCTGTCCCCCGTGCACGGCTCTCTGAAGGGTTTGTCAGTAACAGAAGTGCAATGTTCATGTGCACATTTATTTTTAATTGGTATGAACGGAAGCTTGCTGATGTGCTGAATGAATGCTTTTCCTCTGAAAACCGGCTTGCACCAGTGTCTGTGCCACATGCTTCCTGGGTACTGTTGCCGGTTCTCTTACTGACAGGCACTCCGTTGCCAAATTTGGATCATGTGGACGTCTGGCTAGAAAAAGGGTCCACTGGGGCTTTGGCAATTGGATAATCCCCGAAATTTGTACCCCTTTCTCACCCAAGAGACTATATCATCTCTGTGTCTGGAATTCTTTCATGTGACTGGGATCCTAGAGAGTAATTTCCTCTTCCCTCCCCCCTTCCTCACTTCAGAACATTGCTTTTGGCTTTCTTTGCTGGCGATTCTAGGCAAGCCCAACCCTGGGTTTCCTCCTCGGAGTTCTTCTGCAGCAGTTAGAGGACATCAGACCATGTGTTGGCAGCCTGGTCTCCGCAGTGGCATGGCTGGATATTCTTAGAAGCCTGTATTCAGGGCATGATGGAGAACGCCCTGCTGCCGTCCCTGATCGAGATCATAGGCAGAGCAGCAAGAGCTACGTTTTTGCTTTAAACTAGAGCAGAAGCTACGACTCTTCCATTTCCTCTCCTTTACAAAGAGACGCACTTGCTAGCCTTGACAGTAGGGAGGTAGTTGGGATGGGTGGAGGGGGGGGGGGAAATGTGTGGTAGTGTTTTTTTTATGACGTATAGTGAAGTTGTTTTCTGAAGGCAGCTCAAGTTAACTAGGGTCTTCGGTAGAACAAAAATAATCAAAGATGCACGGTAGACATCTGGAAGTAAGTGTAGTCGCTAAAATAGACTTCTGAGGGTTTTCATAGTCTTGTCAAAAGCCGAAAAGGAAATTAATTGTGAAACTACTGTATTTGGATGGGGGGGGTGGTGGTGGTGATAAAAGTAGCAAAGAACTCTTGTGTGGGTTGGTTGAAACTGTCAGACAAGTTCGCAGATAGCTCATCGACTCGTAGAGGAGTCATGGTGACAGACGACAGTGAGATTTCATAGAAGTTCCTGCCAGGTGGCTTTTTTTTTTTTGCAGAGGAGAGCAATCTGAGGTTTTGTGTTTGAATGAGATGGCCACATGTGTGACTGTATTGGATGCTTTTTCTTTTTTGTTCAGCCTTATCAACAGTACTTTCTGGGTTTTAATACCATTTAGCGTTTGATCACGACAAACTGTCCTTTTTTCCTTCAGTTTTGTTTCCTTCATTTGGTGTGATTTCACTGCCACGTGCAGCTGTTGCAGAGACCAAAGTAGAACAAACCTTACCCTGTAATCAATCTTCAGATGATGCTGAACTGCTTTTTATGCGTTTTTACTACTTTCCATTCCAGCCTTGTAACCATTTCACTGTACTTGTTTAGTCTAGACGTGCATCCTGAACAGATAAGCATTACAGTTAGACAACCTAATATGTCTGATTGCTGGAGGCAATTTATCCCTGGCTTTTTTAACTTAATTTAGAACATCGACCTGGGGTTTTTAGACATTGGCAGACACCAGTCAATAAAAAGCAGAATAGGATGCTAAACTGTTCAGTTATTCCCAGCTTTAATGTTTTGTGATAATCTTTTTTCTCCCCGTGGCCACAAAATTGCTTTGCTTGCAGTCCTGCCCTTTGAAATTTTCATGCATTTAATGTTCCGCGGTACCATGCTGTTAGTTATGTCTCTCCCTAACACAGTATACCACTTAATTGGGAACCTTAAATTCAAAGAATGTTTGGAATTGAACATCAAGCAATTTACTAATTATTATTTTCAGCGTTCATTTGCTCGGAAGCTCCTTGCTAATTGCCATCTTCTTAATAACAGATCAGAGACTAGACCTCAACAAGCTTGGCCCTAATGACAACGATACTGTGAGGGGGCAGATAGTGGGTAAGTACTACCAATTGTTCAGAAATGTGCCTTTGTTTAAAAGCTCTGTGCAAGTCACGTCTTGCAAAACTCCAGACAGTCTCTGACCTCTTTTAGAACCCAAGATGTTGGGTAGTGTTTGTGCAAGCTGTTTTGAAACAGACCGCACTCAAGACGGAGAAATTTTGCTTTGCACTGTGCAATGAAGAATGCTGTAGTTCCTAGAGCAGCCTTAACCGTTTCTGAACTCACCAGCCCTCCTGCTCCATGCAGTAGTGAATCACCAACTGCTTCTCCAAAGTGACCCACAGCCCGTCATCCATGTGCAGCTTTCAGATACTTGAGTTTTAATAGGTGTTATTTAAGTCAATTTATTTATTAAGGTAAATCTTTGTAATGCATACTTAAGCTGTTCTTTAAAGATAACATTGTGGGGATGTGGTGGGGTGTGGGTTCTTTGAAGAGCTGTAATGTCTCAATATGCAGCTGAAATGGGTTATAATGTCTCTTTTACCACTGACAGTCCTATAAGTGTTACAAGTCTCAGGCATAGCCTCCAGTAACAGGTAGCTTTACAGTTAATATAGCAGAAATAAAGACACAGGAACACCATTAGTTCCAGCTTCTAGTCTTCCTCCTTTTACTTCTGAGGTAAAACACTACTCCATGACAGTTATATTTGACTATATACCTGCATTGACATTTCTAACCAATTGTCAGACAGTACTACAGTCCACTGCTTCTAATAGAAGTTTAACTGCCTTGTTGTTTTTCTTTTTGGCCATGGGCGCTTGTCCCTTAAACAACACATTAGATTATATTTCTTTGTGTGCATCACATAAGCCTACACCTATAATTGCACATTGCTGTAATTAGAAAGCACTCTGTGCTTTTAGAGACAATTAACACGTTAGAAAGGACAGGAATCAGATTTTATTACAGGGGGTAAGGCAGTAAGTCAGATGGCCCTAGCCAGGTATGTGCCCCTACACCAGCGTTATAACCTTTGTGTGTGGCTGTGCAGTCTACAGCCTTGTCACTCCAGCGATGCTGTCCTGTTATTTAAAGCGATTACTTTAACCTTGCCTCTGACACTCATCTGTAAAATCGGTGACAGTAGAACTGAATGGCTCAGTTGTGAACTGCACATGCCCCGAGAGGCTACGCTATTCAATGGTTGGCCCAGCTGCTCGGCTTCGTCTAATTATCTGGCTCCCTGCATCCCTATGGTCACAGGGAGTGCAGTGAAAATACAGTCATTAAAACAAATCCATCTTCCCATGAGCAAAGAGTGCATGTAAAAAGAACTCGGTATGCCTTTTTAAATTTTAGAAAGGAGCATTCAGGCTTTACTGAAAGATACAGGAGCACAATTCTTTACCAAGGGCGCAGAACTCTTGTCTCCTGCTGTCTTTGAGCAATGCTTTGACTAAAGGCTGGAAAGAGCCCCTGTGGAATGTGAGCATTCTAGACAAACGAATTTTCCATTTCTTGTGGCCGATTAAATTGGTTCTAAAAGTTTGCCCGTATAAAAAAAAAAAAAAAAAAAGCCCCTTTGTTAGATTGTGGTCTGCAGTTTCACGTTCTCCCCGTGATGTCAAATATCTGAGAGCTCCAGGGCGCCTCAGCAGTCCTGTCCTGAAGGCTTGTTTCTCCTGTCTGTTCAGTGAGTCTGCAGTCCAGGGATCGGATAGGCACAGGCGGGCCTGTGGTGGACTGCAGCCGCTTGTTCGACAACGACTTACCCGATGGGTGAGTGCTCTTTTCCTTGTCATGGCTAGTGTGGCTGGGAAGCTGCCTTGTTTCTGACCTCAATGCCGCTGTCCTTCATCATTGTGGAACTTCTCAGTCTGTTCTTTTATCTTCTTCATGGTGATTTTTATATAGTCCTGACAGCAGTGACCGGTTCAGTTCAGTGACCCTGCGTCTCCAACCCTGGTAGGTTGTCTGAACCTAAACTCTGTGGGTGCCTGCGTACACAGGCTCAAAAAAATCTCATTCTTCATGCTTTCGGCCATGTGTGGAGTTAAGGCCCTTGTTCTTCCAATATAGCAGCACTAATGTTGTGACTTGGTTAGTCAGCTCCTTCATCTTTACTGGGGGTTTACAGAAAAATCTGTTTTAATTCCACACAGCTTGCAGTAGAGAAAACGCCACCCATTTTAGGATGAACTGCCACCTGAAATTAAACCCCCAAAATTGTTTCCTCCTTTACTTTGCAGCCCTTTGTCCTCAGTTCCTCCTGAATAAAGTAAAAGATCTGGAGAAACTTGTAATACATCACAAACCTGTTTTTTTTTCTCGGGCCCATTCAACACACAGAGTGAATTGGAATTGTCTCTTATTTATTTTGCAGTGCTATTGAACTGGGTGGACATGGTAGGTTTTTCTAGAGTTGTCAAGGTTCTTGGTTTCTAGGACATGTCCAGGGTTCACCTGATGCATTTAGGAGTGAATGTCTGACCATGCTGGTCTGGAGGGGAACAATAGCAGGGGGAGATGACCTACAGCCCCTCCTGGTGGTGTAGAACGGAACTGAATCGTCTGGGAGGTAGTCAAAGTCGGTCAGCTTCTTCGGAGTGCTGTTCAGCCCGAGCTGAGATCAGGGGCTGAACAAGGAAACCTGGAGCGGCTGGGGCACAAGAGCAGTGCAAAGCCCAGGGAATTCATTGTGATTTCTCAGCTCCTGTTCCAGGGCAGGAGAAGAAGGCGATTGGCTGTATTCGCAGGCAGGAGGAAGGTCAAAGTGCAGGCTGGGGTGGGGGGCAATTTCCCCCTCATCTGTTTCCATGCCGCCCCCCCCCCCCCCCCGTGAAGCCCGTCTCTCCCTCTCTCCTCTCCAGCCTCCGGTGCCGTGACTCATGGCAGCAGATCGCTTCCTGTGTCGGCGGCGCGGCTAGGGAGAGCCGGTTTCCTGGAAATCGCACTCACCGCCTTTGTCTCTCCTGTCTTGTCTGTCTGTCTGTCTCCCCTCGGAAAACGCCATCCAGCTGGGAGGAGCGCCGGACGGCCTCGGGCCGCATCCAGTACCTCAATCACATCACGCGCACCACGCAATGGGAGCGACCCACACGGTGAGTCCCGTCCTCTGCGCCGCGGGGGGAACGGGGCCCCCGGGGGCCCCCACATCTGGAGTCAGTCGCGAGGTCACCTCACTCCGATTTCCCCACCGCCTCCCGGCACAGGGCCCTCCCTTGGCCGCACCCCGGCGAAAACTTGGGCGTTTTTTCCTCTGCTCGCTAGAACAGATGACCCCAGTAGGGGAAACTTCCTTTCCCTTTTCTGTGACGCTTCTGTTGGTAGTGTTTGTCTGTTGGGCCGCGGAGGGAACCGGCTCTGACAAGGTCCGTTAATTTGGGACCCAAAGGGTTCCTTCACGCTGTCTCAGCGTTTTTGTTTGGTTTTTTTAGACCCGTTGTCAACATTATGGTCAGCATACAGCAGAGCTCTAGCATAATAGTGAAGATACCAGTACCCATACTACGTAAGCGTATATTTACTATATAAGCGTACAGATAAATAAAATGCAGGAGCTTTCCTTGTTGTTCTGGGATCTGTTTAGTCATTGCCACATTTGCTGTGTTCTTCCCCCTGGTAATGTAGCTTTCATTGATCTAAAACATTTTCCTTCATGTGTTTCCAGTATAAATAGGGAAATTGCAGCCAGTTACAAGTAATGTGTGGTCTCCACAAATGAAAACAAAAAATAAAGCTAATCTTTTGAAGGGGGGGAGGGGGTATCAATTTCAAGATAAAAATAAATAAATTACCCCGCAGTTTTCAGGAGATTCCTGTCATTCTAAGTTGGGGAAATACGTCCTCTAAGCCCTCGCAGATAACCGAGGCGACAGGCTGTGTAAAAAGTCGCGACGGGGCCGTTTCTGCCAGACTGCAGGGCTCCCCTTTCGGCTTCCTTATCAGCGTCTTTCCTGTCGCGGCGTTCTCATGTGGGCCTGAGTGCTGGTCCGTCAGGCAGCACGGCGCTGTCGGCATGCTCAGCCCACAGGCTCCGTCATCCTTCAGCTGCGTGCAGGGGGAGAAAACCGCCTTCCATTTCTGGTTAATAGTGCGATGGTTTTGCATCAACACTGTCCTAGTGAGAGATACGAGCAGCACGGCTTCTCGCCACCACTTCCTGCGCCAGACGAGAAAGAAATTGCATTTTAATTTGCTCTCTTTGGCATGCCTGATAAAAGATGGGGGAGGGGGGGGAGGCACATCTCCTATGGATGGCAAGGTGTAACGGATCATAGCCAGCAACTTAATAGACTTCTGTCGGGGTCTCACCTGGCTGCGCAGCCCAGACTCCAGCACAGGTGACCTCGAAACTCTCCGAGCCGCACGGGCAGCTCCTTGGGGGTGACAGTCGTGTTTTTCCCCCCCCCCCTCTCTGGCTCCTCAGGCCGGCTTCTGAGTACTCCAGCCCCGGGAGACCCCTGAGCTGCCTGGTGGACGAAAACACGCCCATCGTGGGCACGAACGGCGCCACGTCCGGACAGGGCACGGACCCCCGGGCGCAGGAGCGGCGAGTCCGGTCGCAGAGGCACAGGAACTACATGAGCAGGACACACCTGCACACGCCCCCCGACTTGCCCGAGGGCTATGGTGAGCTGAGCGGCCCGGTCGCGTCGGGTGGTTTCTTAGTCACGTGGCAGTAGTTGCCTAGAGCAGCTTTGCTTGACTCTTCTGATGTCACTGGTATAATTAGTATGGTTGGCAGGTTTGCAGGTGATACAATTAGGAGGATGAGCTAATGAAATCCCACAAGGTTTAGCTCAAATTCAGGACGGGGCAACCACCTTGCACATGACCTTTAATGTAGAACAGCGGCGGCAGAGTTTTGCGTGCAGGTAGTAAATACTGTGAACTATAAATAAAATAGGAAATGCTGAGCTAGATGTGGCTTCTCATGGAACAGACTTGGGTGGTCTATGTTCACGCGTTGTTTTCATCTTCCGGGCAGTCTGGGGAAACAGATAAAGAGGAAGTCGCGCAAAATCTTGCTGTGTAGTCAGAAGCGTAGAATTTAAATAAAAGGATGTTGCGTAAAACTTCACACCCAGTTATGTTCTGTGCTGCAGAATTTGAGCTCTCCTTGCCAGTAAAGTAGGGTGTATTTGTGAGTTGTTTGCAATGATGGGACAGGCCAGGGGAAAGCATATCGTGATGCTTCTTGTGAAGAGAGCTCAATTATGAGATTTATAGGGCTGCCTATTTTTTTTTGTCAGCACTGCTGTGCATCCTTATACCCTTGTCCAAGATGTTATGGCAGCTGTAATCAGGCCAGAGAGCCATGCTTTTCCTGTTCGACTTGGTGTTTGGACACACTTTCCAAGGATACCGAGCGTTGCATGTCCATAGCTCAGCAAAGGAATCGCAGATCGATTTTGCCAAGTCATAATCCCAGCGAGGGTGAAGGTGGGGTGCCCTGGAGGAGAGGGGTGTGGGCGATGAGGGGAGAATCGAAGAGTGGTGTCTTGGAGACACTGAGGATCTTTACAGAAAAGAAAGTTGTTGTTTTTTCCTTGGCTCCTGGGTAATTCTCAGTGGGGGAAGAGGTTTTTTTAGTTAGAGAGAAACAAGTATGTTACAGGGGGAGTGGTCTGTCCATGCTGTTTGCCTGTTGAGAGCTGTCAGATATTGATCTAATCTTAAACCACATGAAAACTAGATTTTTAAGGGCTTTTTCTGCCGTTTTAAGCTTGTATATTTATGTGCTCCATATCTACACAAACGCGCGTCTGCATACTTTCCTTCTCAGATCGATAGTTGCATAATCCCTGGGTAAAGTGGACATGGCTCTTTAAAATAGTTCCTTCTTTCGTTGCTGCATTCCACATTCTATAGGTAATGTTCTGTCTATACATGTGATCTGGCTAGGCTGAGGCTAGCTCACCATCACCACATGGTTCCTGTCTACTGAATATGGAGCCTGCGTGGAGTTTTTCCAGCTGCTTTTTTTCCTTCCCTTCAAGCTGCCCAGGAATGACTGCTTAAGACTCGGATTTAGTCAAATCCTTAGAGGATTTCTCGGCGGGCGCGGGGGAAGTACATGAGAGGGTGTTGCTGCTCAGTGCCTGGGGGGTTCGGGGGCGTCTTTCTGGGATGACGGTGCCAGACTCCCGCTTTCCCCGGCACTGTTGGATGAGGTTGGGCGTGGTGAGTCCAGGGGGTGTCCAGAGCTCCCTGGGTGGGGCCACACACACCCACCCAGAGGTTACGTCCCCAAACACCCGCGTGTAGACCAGGGTGGTGTGTCCACACAGGTGCCAGAAAGACCCCGGCACATGGGAATTTCTCAGTCGGAAGCGGTGAACGAGCCCGAGGGCACAGCTCCTTCCTCTCCGTCCTCTGTGTGAGTCCAGCGTGCGCACTGACGGGAGTACAGGGGGCGTTTTCGTACCCAGGTCTACTGAGCTGTGAGCCTAAAGCTAGGTGCTGGGTGCGGCGTCGGTGCCCGTCTTTTCAGGCGACGGTATGGTCTTCCACCTTCTCTGCTGTTCGTCGGTTCAGTCCTCGTCTCTTGTGTGTTCCTATTTGCTTGCAGAGCAGCGAACGACGCAGCAGGGGCAGGTGTACTTCCTCCATACGCAGACAGGGGTCAGCACTTGGCACGACCCCAGGGTTCCCAGGTGAGATTTCTCCACCTCCTTGCATCCCACTGCTGGGCTTTGTTACATGTGCCGGATCTGATCGCATTGATAAGGCTGAGCTTTTGCTGCTACCCTTTTAGGTTTTTTTTCTTAAGCGACACGTGGTTCCCGTTGAGCTGGGAAATGGGACGGACGTTGCATTGTTCTCTCATCACCAAGAAACAGCCTCCAGACCGACCGACCTCGCAGAATGTGCCTGGGAATTTATTAAGGCTGCAGGAGTGTTTCGTTTGGCAGCAGCAAGCCTTCTAGTAGAGCTGGCAGTGTGGTGGTGGTGTTTTTTGGGGGAGGGGGGAGGCGGAGGTGGGGTTCACCCCCCAGGTGGGTGTTTTTGCAGGGCCGGGTTCCGCTGCGGGGAATATTTCTGGCTCCACGCTGCAACTGTTGAGACACTGGGGGGAGGGAACCGTAGACATTTGATGGGTTTTTTTTAATGGAATCGCTCTGCTTTCTTCAGCTGCTTCAGTCTCTGCTGTCATACAGACCTTCTGCAGGGCAACTGTCTGTAGTGATGGGGAACGGCAAGGACTGAGCCTGGTTTCCCTTCTGAGCTGCATGTAAATACAGTAATCGTATCTTATTCACCAGTTCTAGTAGCAATGCTGTTCGTATGGCCTGGAAACAAAAGGCACGATTTAACTTATAGTGATCCTTTGTAGGAATTAGGTGTTAGAGCTTGTTCCACTTTTTTTTTACCCCCAAGAGAAAACACTTCACTTTATCCCCATGATGAGAATTGTTCTTAGAACAAAAAAAGTCACAATGGCGATTTTTTTTTTCTTTTAGTCTTTAACAAAAATAAAACCCGCTTTCAGGCTCTTCTGTTGTGCCTCTCAGTCATGGCTGCACACCAAATTATGCAGTTTTAGTCATCTCAAGCTAAGTGAGGCCTCTGTCAACTTTTTTTTTTGTAGGTTTCTATCTGGGGAGAGTAAAGGATTCCAGCCGAAAGGCAAATAGAATGTAACCAAGTCTTCTTTTTCCTCTGTGACCTGTTGGAATGGCTCTCCCGCTGCAGAGCCAGGCCCGGCGCGCTGCGCGCTGCGAGAGCCGGGGTGAGCTGTGCTCCTTGTCGCCGCAGGGATCTGAGCAACGTGAACTGTGAGGAGCTGGGCCCGCTGCCGCCGGGCTGGGAGATCCGCAACACCGCCACGGGCCGCGTCTACTTCGTGGACCACAACAACCGCACCACGCAGTTCACCGACCCGCGGCTCTCCGCCAACCTGCACCTGGTCCTGAAGTGAGTGCGCCTCTCCCCGGCGGGCGCCCTCGCGCTCCTAAGCGTCCGCTCAGGACGGCGGGGCGGCGCCGAGCCCGGGGGAGCCGTTCGTCTCCCCTCCAGCTCGTTTTGGGTTAGTTGGTTGCCGGTCGATCCGAGGATCTTATCCGGCTTTTCCTCGCGAGGAGCCAGGGTATCGGCTTCAACATCTTGGCTGGGCTGCTCCGTTACAGACTTCCAGAGGAAAGACTCGTGCGGCCGCAGGGTGGGGAGGGGGGGAGAACTGGGCTCCTCCGGGTCCGACCTGAGATTATTTTCTTTTATTTCAGCAATCCGAAACCCAACGGTTCCCGTGTCAGCATGGAGAGCCAGAACAGTAACCTCAGGTAGAAAACTCGCCATTGGGCCCGACACCAATCCCATCTGCGGTTTTCTGTGCGCGGGGACACCCACCACCTCACACCCATCTTTAAAAATAGTTCTCTTGCAAGATTGGTTAGGATTCGTCCGTTTCCTTTAAGGTTTGGAGACGTGATAAAGACCGAGATTTTTTTTTACTTGGTGCACTTCTGTGCAAATCTCTACTGAGGAGCTGCCTTAGCTGAACTTCGGTCGTGTCAAAAGATGCCGTGCGCCGTGCTACAGCCTGAGAGAGTTTGAGTACATGCGATGCGACCGTAACTGGCCTCCTGAAATGTTTTTTCTTTGCACAGCTGTTCAGACAGCCCACTGAAGGGCGATACGATCTCCAGTGCAGAGCTGTCTAATTGTGGCATTATTACACTGTGGCGTCAGCCCATCTGATCTGCAAACATGTTTCTTGACGATTTGTAATTCCTAGCCTTTCCATTTTTTGTCTTAGGCTGCTCACCGTTAATTAAGATTGTATTTCTTTATTATTTTTGTTTAATTTGCTTAACGTGTCAATTTAGCCCTCGGTTTTGTAGCTTGAAAGCCAGGTCACGATTCTAAATGTTTTCCATATATCCCTTACGGATGATGATACATTTGTCATCATTTCCTTTTGTTTATATAGCTTTGTTCCTCCCAGAGGATTCATAGACCCGTGATATCCACCCACTGAAGTGCAGCACCTTCTGAGAAACTCAGAAATTGGGTGGTTACGTCATAAAAAAATAAGTCTTCGATTTATTTTCGTTGCTCTTAAAGCATTGTCGGAGTGTTTCGCACTGCGAAATTCTCCACCGGAGTGTTGGACTTGAGGCCGAGCTGGCTCGCGTTGCCGGGGCTCCGCTGCTGCGGGACGTGTGCCCGGCGGAACAGAGCTTCCCGTCGGAGACGAGCTGTCTCATGGTACAGCTACACCACACACACGGGGGGTTTCCCTGCTTCTCCCTCGAACCCTCGCACCTCCCGCCTTCTCTGTCCTGCCACGGGGAGGGTCCCCCGAGTGCCCCCTCAGCCGTGCTGGGCGAAGGGGCAGCAGCTGGGCGAGGAGGACGGCGTGATGGGGTTCCCCTCTTTACTGGGGGCAGGGGCTGGAGCGCGGGGCTCCCCGCGGGGCTCCCGCGCACAAACTTCCCCTTCCCTGTTCTCAGAACTGTTACGGACTGGAAAAGCGATTAATACCGATCCTGGCTCTCCTTCAAGACATCTGTCTTTTATCACGGAAAAGAATTCAGAAATTTCGCCTTACACCATCATTCCTTTAGACGTCCAGAGCCTGATGTTTTCAGAGAATTTTTTAGCCTGCTCTTTTTTTGTTGTTGTTTTGCAGAATCGTACATGTTAAATGACTTCATTTTTCTGACATTTAACCAAAAGATAACCATTTCCAACCTCGTTACTTTACACAGCAGGTCTTACTGTACTGTACCATAGACATATATTTATTATTTTTTTGATGGCAAGTACAACATTGATTTATGTATCATTTAGCCTCATCTTAATGCACAGCAATGTGTCCATGAGAGACAGAGAGCAAATATGTAAGGAAATTCATGCGTTTTGATGCATTACAGGTTGAAATTTACTTCTTGTTCTTCTTTGCCAGTTTAAATCTGTCTGCACTTAGAAGTTTCATTATTGCTGCTGTTATAATCATCTCTAGTGCTTTAAGAGCTTCTGATAAGCTAGATACATTCTTCCCTTTTTTCTTAATTTCTTCCTGCACTTTTAGTGTTTCCTATTGGAATCCAATAGGAATGTCCAATAGGAATCCTGCACACTTGGGTGTGGAGGTGTGTGAACTCATTGAAAATGATGAGTAACAGGAGATAGTGGACACTTTCTTTCCATAACTTCCTCAGCCCAACTAAGCAAAGGACAAAATGCACTAAGGAACGTTTCCTTATTGCACATTGTACTAAAGAAAACAGTGCCTGACAGAAAGGGACAGTTTGATGAAAAGGGACAGCAACAACGCGCTCAGTAAGTCTAAACACACAGGCGTTCCAGTTGTACTTGGTCTCGATGTTGAGGTCCGTCTCCGTCGGGAGCTGGGCTGAAAAGAGCTTTGTGTTCTGGTTAACATTAAAGTAATGAAAGAGACTGTGAAGAGGGACCGTTGCTCTTGGTGGAAACGCAGCTCTTCTTGTCTCTGAATGTCGCCACGGTGTGTGGGCCTCGCTGCACGGAGGACGAGATCGGCAGGATGATAAATTGTGGAAGGCGAGAAGGGAGAATTAAGGGCTGTAACTTGTGCGGGTTACAACAGAGAAATGACAGCTTGTTAAAATATCATTATTGCTGATACCATAAATAATAAGAAAAAATAGTTCATTCCCTGTTCTGCGGTGAAACACTCCATTTACAAAGGACCATTGGGAGATTTTAGTTATCAATGGAGAAGAAAAATGCAAATAATAAACAGCTGGGTTTCGGAAAAGGGAACCGAGTTGTCTGGGGGAGGTGGGTGTGGGTGCCAGCGCAGTTACTGTACGTCGGCGTTGAGCTGTTCAGTATCAAAACCTCACGTTCCTGAGGCCCAGACAATCCAGGTGGAAGGGCCAGCCTCCTGGCTGCCGTGCCAATACAAACAGCGCTCTGTGAGGCCAGCCTCTCCCAGCCTAGGCCAGTGGAGCACGGCGCCACCTGGAGGAGAGATCAGGCGCCTGGCCTGTGGGCTGCGTTTTGAACCGGGGAAGGCAAACAACCCTTGAAAGAGCAGGGGGAGAAAAGAAAGTGGAAAATAGTTTATTTTGTCAGTTTGAAGAGTCAGCACTTCTCCTCGGTAGCTTTGCACAGAATGAGCTTGTGAAAATAAATGTCAGAAGTTTTGCTTTTACCTTTACTTGGGGAAACTTAAAAAAAACTGTTCCCTGTTCTTTCATGGTTTTTTTTCCCCTCTGAGTTATAAAAAGATCAATTTTGTGATGTGCATTTATGAATCTTTTTCTTTCCTTGTGTATACATTCAGTGAATTAACTGGGCATGTTTGCTGACTGTACTTAATTGCTTATTTAATTATATTATAGCCAATCTAAACCCGAATAGTGTCACTGTGTGCTTCACTGCTAAATCCTGCTTGTGACAAGATTTGGATTTTGAGGTTGTTGTATCCTAGAGATTCAGATGGAGTTTACTGTTCTTCAGCAGGAACCTCCAGCTGAAAGCAAGCTCTGCCCTGTGCCATCATTAACCTGTGCTGTTAACAAATTTAAGTTCTTAAACTTTGTCTAGAAGAAGCACAGATAAATCAAATTGAGAACAGTACAGAAGCAAGGAAGGGGTTTTTCACGAGACAGAGAGAAGAAAGCAGAGCAGAAGGGAAAACGGGGCTGATTTTCACAGATGCTGCAAACCAAACAGTGCAGCTGCCCAGGCTGCCACAGTTTTTGCTTAACACAGTGCAGCCAGAGAGTACTACCTTCTGCAAGAACAACATCTGCGCATGTAACAACCTGAGTGTGATTAACTGTGGTCCACTGGTATCTCTGATTCCACCACCTCTCTCTACAAACGTGCTTGGACTCATGGGCAATCTTCAAGGCTCTTGGAAGTCAAACCTGATGTGTATTTGGTTGAGTAGGAAAGTAGGGTAGAAGAGTCGTTTTGACATTCAAAGGTACGAGGACTGATTTCGGCCAATGTCATCATCCACCAAGTGTAGCAACGTTCGAAATCCCTTCAGAACACTGCGAGATTGGCCTGGAAAAAATGACATTCATAAAATGAAAATTGAAACCTTTAATATTAGTTGTAATGTTAACCATCAGTACTTTTCCTGAGGCTTTTCAAAGGGTTCTGACATTTGTAAGGAGTTGTTACTCAGCTCCTCTACATTCATTCTGTCAGATCTACACATAGCGTCATTGTGAATTTAAGTACAGTTGGACCAGTATAACCCTTTTTCTCTGGTGGTGACGTGCCTGCTGTTCATACTAAGTGCAAAAGGCCATAGTGTGAGTAACACTCCAGTACTGTTTTCATAAAGGGCCTTTTGATTCGCAGGAGTCTGTCTGTCCACCTTGGCAGGGTTCTCTGGTTTTCATGCCAAGCTTATGGGAAGTCTTGGACAGCATTGTTCAGACTAAGACTGTTTTGGTTCACCAGTTCACCCCCTGGTTGTGGGCAGGTGATTATCTGTAATATTTATTTAAAAAATATACAGAATGATCAGGCTAGGTTTCCTGTCAGACCAAGAAAAGAGACTTCTATTAAAGACAGAGCTGTGGGTCTTTTTAATGGTTGCTGAAGTGTGATTTGTGAAAGTTTTTTTTTTTTTTTTAATGTACTGAAAACACAGTTTGAAGTCAGTCATTCTTGTACTTTTCCTGCTGTCTTGCTGTTAGGCACAATCTGTCCGTTCTTATTCAAGGACATTTCTGTTGAGCTGAAGTATTTTTTGCTCTAAGACAAGTAAAGGACCACAAAACTGCCAAGAAAACAGCCATCAGTCTAATTATACAGTGATGGCACAGAGCTTTATTCCCCTTTTTTAAAAGATATATAACATTTTTACTGAAAGTGAAACATTGGTTTACGGTCAGTGGTCAGTATATTCCAAGCCTTCTCTTTGATGACCTCATGGAAACATTTGTGTAGTTCTTCAGTTGCTCCTTTTTGTGGTGTACTTTGTGCGATTTTAGCTTTCTCGTTTTACCTTAACGGGTTTTTGAGTTTGGCTTTTATGGGACCACCCTAGTGCTGGAGAGGCAGCCTGGCAGACGGCAGGCATGGTGTGAAGACGGCTCAGGAGTTTCGAGAGGAAGAAAAGGGCGCGCGTGACCGGGCAGCAGTTTGTTTTAGCAGAATGCCAGGGCGTGGAACAAGGATTTGTGCAGTAGTGTGTAGTCATGCTGCCAGCAGTGTCCCTTACTTGCAGATGCTGTGGTGCCACCAAACCTGTTAGCATCTTCCTTTTTTATTTACTGCGGAATTGGCTGGAGCCATGCTCCTTGAATTCCAAGATAAACACAACTGAAATTTAAAGTTTTAGATAGACCCACTTTGCCACGGAGTCTTGCCTTATCTTTTCTTGCTGGCTATCTTTCATAATTGTTTTTTTTTTTAATTAAGAGTAGACTCCTTGATCCCTTATACTGTAGGGAGTCCCTTCCCTTGGCAGCGCAGACATCGGCGCTGGGGGGAGAGATGCCTTTCCGCTCAGTGGTTGAAAAGGAACCGTGTCCACGTGCTCTGTACTTGCTGTGCCCCACTGTTAATGTATAATTTCCCAATTCTTAAAAAGACACACTTCTGTAGAAATGTCATTATATCTGGCATTTTTAAGCACTGGTGGCGGTGTTTTCCTGTGGATGGAACAACTGAGTGCCACCTAGAAAGGAAGGATAGAGGAAGGTTATAGATATTTCCATTTTACCATTCATTCTTGCTATGAGGGCGACGGGTTTGGAAGCAGAGCTTTGTTTGTTACCAGACCAACAGGACAGCATTCCAAAGCTCGCAAGGCAAAGCTAACGCTGGTTCGCTTCCCTTGGCTAGAAGGTGTGTGGAGAGAGAGGACTTCCTTCCGTGAGCTGGACTCGTGTTATGGTTGTCTTCTCGCGATTCAACAGACTTTTTTTTTTTTTTTTTCCTGGTCAGACCTTCTGCGTTGCCTTTAGACGATATTGCGCATGTTCTGAAAGGCAGACGATCATATTCTACTCTTGTTTCCTACGATCGGCTTCAGTGACAAACCCACACGTCGTAGAGAGACGCGGGACGGCTGTGAGGATCACGATGCTGGAGCTCTTTTTTGCAGTTCCAGAAAGGAGGTCATTGATCAGGAGGATGAATGAGACAAAAGCATAGTTGGGGTTTTTGCAGGTTTTGTGAGGGGTCATGCAGAGCCAGACTTAGGTCAAGTCCTTCTCCCTCTTCCCCTGTGCAGCCGACAGAACCAGCTGAAGGAGCAGCACCAGCCCCCCCAGGTGCTGGTGTCCCCCAGCCAGCTGCCAGAGGAGCCCGAGTGCCTGACGGTGCCCAAGTACAAGCGTGACCTGGTGCAGAAGCTGAAGATCCTCCGCCAGGAGCTGTCCCAGCAGCAGCCCCAAGCTGGCCACTGCAGGGTCGAGGTGTCGCGCGAGGAGATCTTCGAGGTGAGGCTGGGCCGCCCTGTACCCCTCCTGGAGCTCTCGGCCGAGGGCCTCCTCCGATCTCGCTCCGTGCAAGATAGAAATAGCCTCTCCTGAGGGACAAAATCCACAGCTGGGAAAGGTTGCGCAGGCAGACACAGGATGATTGCTCTAGGATGATGGTAGGATGTTGGTAAAGGTTTGAAGCATTAGGTGCATATGACCCCCTCCCCAATTTCTCCAGGCCTGGAGGGAGCTCTGTTCCATCGCAGGCTTGTCCTCAGCAGTGCTGGGACCCCTTTGTACAGCTGAGCTGTCTTGAGGAATCGACGTTCAGCAACTTGTTCAGTGCTGGCAGCCGAGACCTGAACCCAGAACCTTGAGCCCTACTCGCTACTCTGCACTGCCTCCAAGGTGTTGGAGGTAGTGTTTATTTTTAAGGAGGGTGGGAGATGTGGTGTTGGCAGTGGGTGTCTGACGTTTTGGGCAGAATCATCCTCTCATCCACTGATACAGGCCACAATGTGCACTTTCCCTTACACTTGCCTGGTTAGACTGCTTCTAATCTGAGTTTATCATCAGCTATATAAGCGTATGGAATTATTATTAGAATTGAAACTTTCACTGCTGGGGCCTTGATTCCAGCATGGCTGAGTTAAGGACTGTGCCCACTTCTAAGAGTGGGTGTTTTTTTTATTGCACCATCTGACATTTTTCACACGTCGGATCCCATGATCCATTTCTAATGGAGGGGCACACTAGTGCGCCTCACTAGACACCAGCAGCTTTCCCCCATTGCACCTGTGCCATGTGGGGCTCTCGGGGGCACAGTAAGCTAATGACATAGTCCAGAGCCAAACTGGTGATGCCCGGACTACAGGCCTCAACCTGCGCTTTGAACCGGCACCTTTCCTGGTTGGATTTACTTGGTATTTTAATCCACTTTTAATTAGAATATTTTGGTTTAGTTTCTAAATTTCTCCTCCCACCCAGAGTTAAGAAGACTAAGCTGTATTTCATTACCTAAAGCTCTCGAGGAGGGGAAAAGACAGCTCAATTGAAACACATACCTTAGAAAGCCTTTAGTAGCCCTCCATCTGATATTGAGGCTAGACAGGCTCTAAACCCGGGCCTATCACCAGTGCAGTTTCCTGCTTTGTAGGTAGTTCAATAGAAAAACTCTTACATATTGTTTTTAGCTATGAAAAACAAGCCTTTCAAGAAAGGCTTAGCAGTGATGACCCTCTTGTGCATTCCCGATATCAGCCATTCCCAGACATTTCTGAGTCGGTGCTGCTCGGACAGAGCCTGCGGGATTTGTGGCAACACTTGCAAAACTTTCATAATACCACCACGTAGTGTTTTGACACCCAGTATTACATTTTAGCGCCAGCTTTTACTAGCAGAAGAGGATTTATGCTGTCCTGAACAGTGGGAGGTTTTGGATATGACGTGAAGAATGATGAAGTGTTGGGTGTGTTGTTTTTTTCCCCCTGTCTCCCTGTTTATGTTCGGTCTGCGCATGCCATACAGATGTGATCTTGGATGGCACTTGGGACTATCTCATTAAGAGGTTAATGCAAGCAGTCGGAAGGATGTCTCAGTTTAAGATCCTCGGATTATGATCTTCTGCTGGAATGTTACGCAAGGCGTGAGATGTTGTTGAGCTCTAGCTTTGCACACACTGAAGCCCGGTCACACTCTTTGCAGGAGTCTTACAGGCAGGTGATGAAGATGAGGCCGAAAGACCTGTGGAAGAGGTTAATGGTGAAGTTCCGAGGGGAGGAGGGCCTGGACTATGGAGGAGTAGCCAGGTATGAGAAACAACACAGATCACCCTTATTAGCTTGACTTATAGCTTAATACTGTATATGGCATCTTACTTTGAAGTAACCCTTCCTCTAGTCATTTACATACAGATGAAAATGTGTGGAATTCATACATAATACAGAAGGAATTTTGCCTCTTGTGACATCACAGCTTTATAATAGTGAACTGAAATTGTAGCAGAGAAGCACAATCAGTAAGGCTAATTTCTGTATTTCATAATCGATGTTTTTACTTGAATAACGTGCAACTGTTTTACTTGTGGAGTTTGCCAAGTATGGATTTGTTTGACTGAAGTAGTCAGTTTTTTAAAGGAACAAGAAAAGGTTTATTCCACGTTGAAAAGAGGAGAAAAGCAACGCAACGTGCGTTTCTCTCTTCTCAGCTGGAATAAACCTTTACTTGTTCCTTTGCAACCTACGCATGCTGACGCAGCTCCCTACCTGAACTACTTCAGTTCGTTTTTTTTATTGCGCCTCTTGCATTAAATTGATATGGAGGCTGTATGTATAGACATGGTACTGCTGACCCAGGCTCTGTACGTAGAGCTCCTACCGTGAGTGTGTGGTGATGCTTTTGAAATGTGGCACGTCTGTTTCTGCTGCTCAGGGAGTGGCTATACCTGCTGTCCCACGAGATGCTGAACCCTTATTATGGGCTGTTCCAGTACTCCCGCGACGACATCTACACCCTGCAGATCAACCCCGACTCGGCTGTCAACCCGGTGAGAGATTGGGGTGGGGGTGTCACACAGCAATGCTGGAAACGGCGCACACCTGGGACAGTTTCAAGATGGCACGTGTGCTTTTTCTCTGTGCGTTGGCTTGGCGGTTATTTCAATGGTGTTATCACTGGGCAGTTTGCATCGACAGATCTGTCCTGTCCAGCTGTGTCCAGGATGTAGGAGGTTTTTAATCGGTGTTTTGTACAGAAACCCCAGCCGCCGACAACTCGACCTCGGCGCAGGATGGATTTGTTTTTCCCAGATTCTTGGGACTTATTTGTTGTGAATTCCTTGCCGTGTTTTGAGATCGGATAGCTTCCTTTTGTCTTGAGAAGTGTAGCCCCGCAGTTCAATCCGGACGCGGGAGGTCAGAGCTCTCCCTCCTCAGGGCTGAGGTCAGAAATGGCTCATCTCCCCCCCCCCCCACCTGTCCCCCCAGGAGCACCTGTCGTACTTCCACTTCGTGGGCCGGATCATGGGCATGGCGGTGTTTCACGGGCACTACATCGACGGCGGCTTCACGCTGCCCTTCTACAAGCAGCTGCTGGGCAAGCCCATCACGCTGGACGACATGGAGTCCGTGGACCCCGACCTGCACAACAGCCTGGTGTGGATCCTGTACGTGCAGCCGGCTCTCCCCTGTCGCCGACCCCGCGCTCCCGCGCTCTTGCCTTCCCCCCGGAGAGGAACAGGCGCGGGCCGACGCCGCGCTGGGCCGTGCCAGCTGGTGGCCCTCTTCAGGTGTCTGGGGTCCCGCCTGCAGAGGGCCCCACGTCCTTTCCTCTCTCTCGCTCGGCGGGGAACTGACCTGTCCTTGCTCCCTGACGGCCTCTGTGCCCGCCGTCACGGCTCCCCGCTTATTCAGAAGCGCCATGTGAATTAGTCCGGGGTTTCTTGCCGTTTCTCCCGGGTTTGCGTCGGATCCACCCGGAACGACGGCAACGGCTTCCTGCAGCTCATTTTTCCCCTGCTGTAGCGCCAAGAGGAGATAGATGAGATTTTATTGTCCCCCGAGGGAAATGTTTTATGCGCACCCAGCACTCCTGTACATTTAAAAAGAATGTGACCAAAAAAAAAAGAAAGGAAAAACATTGCATATTATTCTGTTACAAAAAATAAGAAAATAATGATCATGAATAAGCAGTGTCACACTTCTTGTGTCTGGTGCTTCACCTCTAAAGGAGAGGTTAAAAAATAAATGGCTGTGTTTATACTGAGAGGCACTAAAATCATTGAGATTGAGATGCTTTTAGTGCCTCTCAGTATATCATAGAAGACGGCTTTTTGTTCAGAATATATACTGAAATGTTTTTAATCGTTTCATGCTCTTCAGCATATTATTTTTCCTTTCTAATATTCAAGGCATGTTAAAGCTGTTAAGATGATCGATGTCTGGATATGGGCCTGTCCCATAGCGTCACCAAGTAAAACTTCTTCATTCCCCTCGCTCAGAGACAATGACATCACCGGCGTTCTGGACCACACCTTCTGCGTGGAGCACAATGCCTACGGGGAGATCATTCAGCACGAGCTGAAGCCCAGCGGGAAGAGTATCCCTGTTACTGAGGAGAGCAAGAAGGAGTATGTCAGGTGAGGACAACCCACAGCTGGGAGGACAGCCCTCCTGTGTGTGGAGAGTCCCTCTGCTGTCTCCACGCTGCAGCGCAAAGCAGTGCTGCTCTTCATTAGAATACCTCCGCTAGCTGGCACTGGTTCATTTTGTTCATTTATATCAATGTGAGGTCGCGTTCTGAACGCCGCAGCTGGTTGGAAGATGAGGTGTAAGCTCCTCCGCTGACCGCGGCGAACCTCCTGTCCTCCGCAGGCTGTATGTGAACTGGCGGTTTCTGCGCGGGATCGAGGCCCAGTTCCTCGCCCTGCAGAAGGGCTTCAACGAGGTGATCCCCCAGCACCTGCTCAAGTCCTTCGACGAGAAGGAGCTGGAGGTAAGGCGCGCGTCTGCCGCCGCCGTTCCAAAGGCGCCCGGGGGCGGGAGTCGTTCTTGCCGACTCCCGGGGGAACGCTCCCTGCCCGCCCCGGCGCAGGCGGCGCCACCTGCACTTCGCAGAAGATTTGCCCCCTCTTGACCTCGCCCAGCTCTCCAGGGCTTTGCCGTTCCGGTCTAGCTCTTTAACTCCTCGCTCTCCTCCGTTTCCCGCTCGCGCCAGCTCATCATCTGTGGCCTGGGCAAGATCGACATCGCCGACTGGAAGTCGAACACGCGGCTGAAGCACTGCACGCCAGACAGCAACGTGGTCAAGTGGTTCTGGAAGGCGGTGGAGAGCTACGACGAGGAGCGGCGGGCGCGGCTGCTGCAGTTCGTCACCGGCTCCTCCAGGGTGCCTCTGCAGGGCTTCAAGGCCCTACAAGGTAGCGGTCCGAGCGCGGGGCCGCTCCTGGCCCCCCGCCGCCGGGGCTGGGCTGAGCGCTGGGGCGGCGGGACAGCGGGAAGCTCCGCCAGGCGGAAGGCGCGGTCCTCTGCCGCAGCCTAGACGTCGCAGGGGAGTGGTGGCTTCTGTGACCCACTCGGCTACATGAGCGGGGTGGTCTCGCGCCGCTGATGGCTGGTGACCTGTGACCTGGACAGCGTTGAGAGCAGCAGGGGAAAGCATGAGCGCCAGCGTTCCTCGACTGTCTGCGCTTTCCGCTGGGAGAAACCGCTGGGTTTTAAGTCTGGAGCTAGCGAGAGCCGCGCGCATTCTGTGAACCTGTCCGTGCGTTTGTGGGTCGTATCCAGCTTGACTTCCCGCTGGGTCGCATTGATCCTGTCGTGCTGGCAGTGTGAGGGTGAGGGCCAGCAGCTGGCGACTCCACACACAGCTCTGTTCAGCACCCTCGCTCTGGAGCTCAGCTGAGCCTGTCTGAGCCGAGCCCCACCTCCCGCTGCAGGTGGTCTTTACCTCTCGCAGGCTGTTCGGGATCACGGTGAAGTCAGAGAGGATGGAAGGCTGGCGGGGATGGTACAGCCGGGCAGCACATGCGTGCAAATCATTTTTCAGAAAACATGGTTTTGTGTCCGAGGTCTGCTACAGAAAAGTGAAAATGGCATCTCCTTAAAACGTTAAAACAGCTGTTTTGCTTTGCATGTATCAATGGCACCTACAAAGCCTGCAACCATAGCACAGTTTCATAGCCAAGAAACTAAATCTTCACTCACGAGTTATCGAGCAGTAAAGTGATTTATACATTTAAGGAAACGTATTCCCTGGGGGCAGAAGAGGTTTGTCGTTTTAGGCGGATTCTTGATTTACTTTAATGTAATGAAATTGTTCCAAGTCTTTAGAAATGACGATTCTGTGGCGCCCGGAGGGTTGCACACCTCGTCAGGACAGGCAGACTGGGCGACGCATGGGCGCGTGCTGAAACCTGCTAGCTTGAGGCTCACGGATGAGTGGTCTCTGTAAGACCCGGTTGGCTGGAGAGCCGGGGGCTCCCCAGGAGGAGTCGGCCCGCGACCGTGATCCCCGCAGCTGCCGCACGCCCCGGACTGCGTCCGAGTGCCGAGAAGACCGACGCTCGTGACGGCGGCCTCCTTGCGGAGCTGTCCGGGGAGCGCGCGGGAGGAAGCGCCCGTCGGCTTCCAGCAGCAGCCGGCGCTGCTCTTCATCCTCTGCAGCCTCTTCCTCTTTCCTCTCCTCGGGGACCCCCGTCTTGTCTCAACCCCCCTCACTTTTATTTCTGCCCAACCCCCTCCCCCTCCCCTGTAGGCGCGGCTGGGCCCCGGCTCTTCACCATCCACCAGATCGACGCCAGCACCAACAACCTGCCCAAAGCCCACACCTGGTGAGTCCCGCCGCGGCCCGGCCGGAGCTCATCCGCGATGATCTTAAACCCTGCAAATCTAATTCAAGCTCCCCTTCCACTGAGTGTCCTTTTGTAGGGAAAATAGTTCATTTACTGATTGAGATATTCAGGTGAATTTGGTCCTCATCCCCTGAAAGGATAGTGAGCAGGTGAAAGGATAGTGAGCAGGTTTTTAATCCTTGTGTCAGGTGGGGGGGGGGGCAGGCCGTCAACCCAGGCCAGTGGGCTGATTTCAGGCGTTTTGTTCCCCCCTCTCAGCTTCAACCGCATCGACATTCCTCCGTACGAGACCTCGGAGAAGCTTTACGAGAAGCTGCTGACGGCCATCGAGGAGACGTGTGGCTTCGCCGTGGAGTGAGGGGGCCCCCCCCGCCCCGGGACGCCGCCTGTGACCCACCCGCCTGCGGCTGGGCGTGCTCAGCCCGCGCCCTCCCTCGTGGGCCCCCGAGCCCGGTGCCGCTCGCCCTCTGCACCACCCGGGAGGCACCTTGTGTGGCGGAGGAGTCGCGTGGCCTGGAAACGCCCCTTTCCGCCCAAAAAAGACGAGAAAAAAAAAACACAGTCCCCTGGCCTCGGCCACAGGACGCTCTTTCAGCTGCTAGAACTAAGACGTTAACTATCTGGAGCGTGCAGAATGCTGGCTGTTTTGTTTTTGTTTTTTGTTCGTGACCCTGACAGTTAAGACAGTGTTCTACATAGTATTTCCTCACTTACAGAAACAGACTACTACTGTTTATTTTAGTTAGCCATTTAGTTGGTTTTTTTTCCATTTTTTTTTGTTCCTCATGTTTTTCCTTCCACACAAACGCAAACACGGCACCAGGTTAAGAGGAGGGATCTGAGACAGGCAGGGAGCCTCACGGAGCCTCGTCGCCATGGAGATCTCTTCGTGTTCTTTGTCCTGTTGCTTGGAAACCCAGGACTGCATGTACATCGCTGTGCTGCACAGACTCTTGGGCATCTGTGAAGACTGGACCATTGGCCAGCATTCAGTTTCGGGCCCTGCCTGGAGATGGGTCCACACTGAAAGTTAGTGCTTCCGGCTGGAGAAGAGCCCCCTCTTACAGGGTCTCCGGTATCTTTTTCCATCATAAGCCATTCAGGGGCTAACAGGCTTTGCAGATAGACCTGGCTGAAAGCATTGGGTTATTTTTCAAAGACAGACATCTAAATATGTTTCTCTTGTAAACCAGTGTAAAAAAAAAAACAATCTGTCGGCTGCCTCTGTTAAATACGTTGAATCGTGTTATTTTTATATTGAAGGGAAATAAAAAAACTAACAAACTAAACATTATTCCAGGAAGATAAAAGCAAAGCATCCTAGTCATCCTAGAATGTCCTTATTAATTGTTAAAAGTATTGATGTTTAAATTATAGACTGTGTGTGAAACAAACCTAAGCTTGAATGAAGTTCATGGACTTGTGGGGGGAAAAAGGAAGTAGGGAGAGGGTTCCAAGAGGAAATCATGCTTAAAACAATGAAATATTTACCTTGAATAAAGTCCTAGTTCATCATTTGAAGTCGTATTTTTAAATTGGTCTATAAATTGAATTGCAATCTTAGGAGCAAATCTGGTGCCACTGGTGTTTTTGAAAATGTGAATGCTCTGCCTAAAGAAACTTGTATTTAAGGTAAAATTATTCCATGTTTTAAATACGAGCTCACCTTTTGAAAAAAAAAGCAGGAATCATCCTTGCAACTTTAGAGCACTTTAAGATGTGTGTGTAGGGGGGGGTGTGAGGAGATGGTTCTGTCATGGTTTAAAAATGAATACCCTAGTGTACTCCCCTGTATAATTTAAATATATACACTTGCAGAAGGAATTATTGCAATTCTGTATCTGGAACAAATACAGCGTTTGAGTAACTTCTGGTCAACTTCCCTCCTATGTTTATTGAACACTCCTTCATTGTAGCAAGTGCCAATTACAAGATTCTCACGCGTGAACTGCAGGCCAATGTTACAACCTCATGACAGTCACTAGTTTATTCACTGCAGGTCCATGAGCACTTTCTAGGATGAATGACTGTTTATTACACTTCTAAAGCATATAGTGCTGTTTCAGGTGCACAATGAAAATAGTTTGCACTGCAACTGTATAGGAATACACCTGTAACTTAGAGTTGTCTCAATTTATATTTTGTATATGCTGGCTCTTTGTACCCTTTAAAAAAGCTACATGTATCCCAGACCTCAGCTTGCTCTGTGTTTCTCAGGTGATGCCATCTTTAAAAAAAATGGCAAGCCACTGGGCAAAAAAAAGAAAGAAAAGGCCTCACTCACTGCCACCTTTCTTCCTCACCCTACCTGCTGAGAAACTGCCATTCACAAATCTAGGCTGTTAAACCGTGCCCCCCACCAGACTATCAGTCCTGTCCAAGTGATGGGCTTCCTCTGTTGTCTCCCTGCTGGCTATCCCACATTCCTCACCTTCACCACCAGCTTAATTTCCCCACTTTTGCTAAAACCTTTATAGCTGCCTGTCCATAGCAATCTAATTATGACCATGGACTGTTCTTAACTTGCATACACTCAAATGTATTTTTCACCTTTTTTTTTAAGTAACTGCAAAACAAATTGTTCAGCTGCTGGGTGAAGAACAATATCCCAGGATGGTGCTTTTGTATAGTACAGTTCATATTCAAGGATCACAGAACCTTTAATTTATCCTTAACTTAAAGGACAAACATTTTGCACAGTTGCAGACTTAAGTTGCTTAACTGAATGGGCAACTTTAATCTATTTACCAAATAGTTTATGGACTAATTTGACATCTATTTTTGCCACATGTCCAGTACATGCATACTGTTCCCCTGTTCCTTCCAGAGACTTTTTTTTTTGATACGTCAGCAAGTTGGTGCAGTCTCAAGGAAATGCGTGTCCATCCACGCGTCCGTTAACTCATCTATTGGAGGAGCCTGTGGGGATACAGCCTATTGCTTTGTTGCAGGCTCTGTTCTTCAACTTGCAAACTCTTCTCCTAACTGACCAGTGCAATGTGTTGTATGTAACAGTTTATCTTTTTTTTGTTTTAATAGAGTATTGTTTTGTGTAATTAGTTTAACTTACCTATTACTTTCCTCTAGCATTTAAGCCACAGTGTTTTTAGTTTTACCATTTCCATTCAGTTTGTATTTATTACAGTGTGTATAGCATTGATGCCTGCTGTACCTTTTCACCCCACCTGTTAACGCTTTAACAATAACACCTGTATGAAAACCAATATTAAAAAAAAAATCTTAACTTTCTTGTATCCATGCAGAAGATGAGCAATAAACTGTATGCTGTTTGCACCCTCACAGCATAATGTTTAATAGAACTGTATACCATGTCTTCATTGTCACAGAACAATTGTGGAATTTTAAAAAAAAAGCATTTTAAAATTGATTGGCCCCAATTGATTTTTGCCCCTTTCACACATGGCACTTAGAAACTTCAGTGGAGCATCCCCCCTAAGAAAAAAACAACTGGACTACAATTGTTTTCCTTAAGAGTACTTCAGTAAAATACTCATGTCAAACTTAATTTACTGTCTCAATGCTGGATTCAAATTGATGTTTTCCAAGATCAGCTTGAGCACTTAAATAAAAGCAATAAACAGTTTCAATACAGACAGATGGCACTTGGCATAGTTCAATATATCAATAGGCTATTGTGGTTTTCCTCTAAAGATTTGTCCAATATCTCCACCTAGTGGCAAACAAAGCTTGCAAAGATACTTCAGCAAAAAAAAACAGATTAAAAGTTTTATAAATAATTTAAACCTGAAATTTAACCTCTGTACAGTAATTTACAATTAAGACATTAGAAAAGGAATAGCCAGCAGGTCATAAAAAAAAAACAAAGGATTAAGGATTTTATAAAATCTACATCAATCTTGCAAGAGAAGGCCTGTTAGTGTCATCTTGTACCGACTTCACAGTTTCATATTTGTACCTTTACCAGTTAAAAAAAAAAGACTAGTGCACAAAATGTAATAAAAAGTTAACCTTAAATAATTTAGATCGAAAGTGTCCTGTGGGCAGCAGCGAGGAAGAATTAAAACTGTAAAAGCAGTTCATAACAGATGGGACGTGCTGTACTGGAATGAAGCCATCTGTACTCTGTGTCGTAACCTTTCGATTTCCAGGTTGCGGAAGGAATCGTCGTCGTCATTGTGAATGATGAGCTGCTGCAGCTCCCTGATCTCACGCTCCATCTTGGAGCGCAGCTCTTTCTTCATTTTCTGGAGAGCCTGCAGAAGAGATGAGGAGGGGTATATGTGTGAACTGGCTGCTGCAGGAGTTTGCTGCTTAGAGCTGGTCGCACCATCACTGCCTCTTAGAGGAGCCTTTCCTTCCCCTCTGTGGCTTAGCTTTAGCTTAACCCATCCCGATTCGAAGCATAAAACTTTGTGATTGCCATCGCTTTTCAAAATAAGAATGCAAAACAAAACCATTCCTTAATGTACAGCTCCTTAAAAGGAGCCCCTGAGTTCAGGCATATCTAGAGCTCCTTTGCACTGATCCTTAAGATGCACAAGGGTGTACGTACCTTCTCCTGTGCTTTCTTCCTCACTTGAATCTCCTGTCTTTCTTGTGCAAGAGTTTCTGCCAACAGCGAAAACTGGGGGGGAAAAAAAAGCATTCTGCATCACTTTCCTTAAAACGGACCCTTTTTCCCTGCACAATCCAGCCTAATGCCGAGTAACAACTCATCACAGGAGCACACAGAGAACTTTGGAGGCTTTTAGAATCTCTGATAAATCTAAAGTATTTCCTCCCTCATTCAAATGCCTTTTGGCCCAGGTGCCGCAGTGGCCTGTCCCATGACGGAGTATCCCAGCATGCCTGCTCTTCTCTTCTCTTGCCGGCTGCTGTAGGTGCTGCTGGGACGAGGTGCAGGAATGCAGGCTGGTGCAGTACCTGGTCCCGGTAGTAATTCTCCATGGAGTCCAGCTCATCCCTGTGACGCCGCTGGTGCTCCTGGCGCTGGGCCTTGGCGTAGGAGCGCAGCTCCTGCAGTCGCTCCTTCTGGATGCCCAGGCCCTCCTCGAACAGCTGCCTGAACATCTGCAGAGAACAGGGGAGCGCCGTCAGTGCCGCAGGAGGCCCGGCTCAAGGCGCCGAGCCAACGCCAGTGCCGCGTCTCGCAGGTAACCGACCTCTCTGATGACAACGGCACCAAATAGATGAATGCCGAACTGTTACATTAATCGCGAATACAATTTCAATTTTAAGAAACCATTTTTTTTAATTCAATTTAGAAACGTCTCGGAGGGAACAAACCCAGCCCGCCCTTCTAACAGCGTCACACGGTCTTATCATCTGTTCCACCACCCAGTCATTTAGCTGGAGCATCCACTCACGGCAGCGTTAACACAGTGCCCGAGCTTATCCCAACCCTGCACAAAGTCTCCCACACGGTCGCCAATACTCTAACTTTATGCAATAAATGAGAAAACTGCTAAATGAACTGCTGAACCACTGACCCGTGACTAATTCAGAAAGTTACCTGGAGAAAACTTTGGTTCGGTTGGAATCATTATTTTCTACAGAGAGATTACACTCTGCACGTGCCTAAAAACCACAGGAGTCGATCTAATTCCACAGGGCTTCACTGGCTTATCAGAGGTCACTGCACAAGGCCGAGTGCTGCGCTGATGCTAGTCAGTCCTCTGAAAAAATGGTTTTTGGGTGAGGACTGCCCGAGTCTTCCGGACAGAGGATTTTAGCACTGTTAATACCCCGGCTGTTTGGATACACAGGGAGAACTCGGGAATTTCATTGAAAACGGCTCTCACTGCACTCATGCGAGGTAGAGGAGAGCAAGAAGAGATCTGCGAGCAGCAGCCCACCTTCTCCTCGCGGGTCCTGGCCCTCATCATGCGGGCCTTCAGCTGGACGTGGTAGTCATCGTAGTACTTCCTGGCCCGGGCGATCTGCTGCCGCTGTTCTTTCATCTGGTTCTGGGCCGATTTCTGCTGCCGGATCCGGTCTTTAAAATCCCTCTGGTAAACGGAGAGATTGGCACGTTGGAGTTCAGGCCCCCGCGGTCACAGCAGTGTTCTACACTCCCTGCCAGAGCAAGCTGCGCTTTGCATTTTGGGGAAGGACCGAGCGGCAGCGACACCGTTGCGTGCCTCAGGCGTGGGGCCGGAGTCCCGGGGGGGGCGGCACGGGACTCACCAGGCGCTGGTTGTGCTCCTGCTCCTTGCGGATGATCTCCACCAAAAGGTCGTGCTTCCTCTGAGCGTCCTCGACCTGCGGCAGGGCAGAGGGACACGGTCAGACAGCGTGCAGAAAGAGAACGGAAGCGAAAAGCAGGGAAAGTGGCAAATGGGTACAGAGTCAAAAGCAGAACGAGCAGAGAGGCCAGCTGCTGAGGGCACTGCTATCTGTGCACCAGCAGGGGAAAAAGGGCATGAGCCGGGAGTGAGGCTCTCAAAACATGCTGAAACAAACCCCCAACACACGAAACAAATCTGATCCAAATCAGATTGTCCAAATAATATTCCAACTTCTAACTTTAAAAAATGCGTCTTCTACAATAACTTTATACGGCGTTCAACCCTCAGGCGTCCTACCTGGCTGGTCAGTTTGGCTCGGCTGCGGTCGCCAGAAGAGGCGCTACCCAGGCGTCCCACCTGCCGGAGCTGCTGGTTCCACATCCTCTTGAGAGTGTGGGGGGACAGCTGCAGGTGGGGGAACTCCTCCAGCAGCAGGGGCAGCAGGTCGTTCTCTTTAACCTTCACTGGGGAAATCAGACACTCAGACGGTCAGAGAGATTAAGGGCACACAGGCGAGTGGGAAAAGTGAGCAATGGAATCCACTTCTACAAATTCATGACAGTTTAAACGATAACAAAGATTTGAATTCTTAAAGATAAATTTTGCAGCTCTAAGAGAATTGTTTCTCTGACATTTTTACATATGAGAACCGTGAAGTGTCAAATCCTTCAGCATACTACTTTTAAGAGCTAGCTTGAAGACATTACATTTTTTTTTTTACATTAGAGGGTTATATTATAGTCATATCAAATAACAGATGGTAAAACTAGAGCCAGGTGAAAAGTTTCTTACTGGGTGGGGCTTTTCTGGGAGGGACGCTCCCCCGGGGCGCTGTGGGCTTCGCCGCCCGAGGGGTGGTCCTGGAGGAATAGACACGGGCTGGTTTCGGGGTGCGGGGAGCCTCCTTCTGGAGGATCTGTTCATACTCTCTCAGCTGGCGGACAAACAACAACGTTCAGGAAACCATCTCGGCAGCCAGGCAGGTTCAGCTTGATTAAGAAAGACCTTTTGCGTTACAAAAAACGACTTCAGAGAATCCATTCTAGAAAGAGTCTGAAGCCTTCTGCCTCGGATTAACGAAAACATTTATAAAGGAAATGCTCAATCTCTGCCGCCTGTATTTCAGCAGTCTGTTCCGAACAGCACGCGATTAGAACATCAGAGCTGGCATCAGTACAGCAGACTCCTGCTGTTGCCCTGTCTAATAAAGACACCGTCCTGACACAAGCTTCTCTAGCCAGCTGGAGCTTTTCTGGAAATGTGGAGAACTTGCCATACTTACAGCTTCCTTCGCCTTTCCTCTTTCCTGGGTAATTTGAATCCGCTCCCGCTCCTCGTACCTCCTTAACTCATCCTCATAGGCTTTCCCTACAATCTAGACAAAAACACACGCCCAACGTCAACACCTGCTCTGCAGGTTCACACACAGTTACAGCTCAGGCACACGGCTAAGCTTCAGGTGTGGAGTAACCACATTGTGGGACTTCAGGCCCTCCGAGAACAATGAATGGGGCAGCCAAGTGCGGTCTGTATATCAGTGTCCCAGAACGAGTACTATCTGCAGGTCCAAGGCGAATTCTGAATGTTAATGCATAAAGTTCAATTAACTGAAGGTTCTAGGTTCCTTGAAAAAGAGTCTTGATCAAACAAACATTGTTTTTCACAAATCCGCACATCTGACTAAAATACTGATCCGGTATAATGGTTTGAGTGACAGAAAATAATTCACTGCCGGCGTTGCATACGCTGGGCAGGAAGCAGAAGTGATATGGGGCTCCTCTGTGATAAGGAGGAGGTGGGGAGAGACTCTGCAGCTCCTCGCTGGCTGTGCGCTCAGTGTGAGCGGCGCTGGGACTGGCGGCGCTGGAGACAGCGAGACTGCTAGCTTCAGCACTTTCAGCAAAAGTGGTTTGACGATTTTTTTTTTTTTAAGACTTAAGGGCTTACTAAATAGGAAGTCACTAAATTGCACTAAGTGAAGTGATGGGGACAACTGCATCACCCAATATCCCAGTTTGAGTTAGTGATGACTCATGTTAATAAAACGTCCCTATTCTCATTCTCACCCTGACAAGCCCCAAGCCCCCACCCATCCAGATTCCAGCCCTAGCTCTCATCTTCAGCCTAGTGAGGAGGCATGCGACAGCAGTAGTTCAAGTAAGTATCTGCGTCAGCATGCGTAGGCTGCAAAGGAACAGGTAAAGGTTTATGCCATGCTGAAAAGAGAAGAAAAACACGTTTCGGTTGTGGAGCCTAAAGATAAGGCTCTTATCTTCTCCTTTCGGCCTGCAATAAGCCTGTACTTGTTCCTTTGCGGTATACGACAGCTCTGGGGAGACCTGATGGACAGAAGTCCAGCAGGGCCAGAGCCGGTGAGGTGTCTCACCAGGCCGCTCTGCCTGTGTGTCTCCAGCTCGGCGTGGGCATGGCGCCGCGCCCTGGCCAGGTGGTGCTGGGCCTCTCTGTGCAGCGCGTCCTCGAACTGTGCCTGCAGGGGGCGCCGCGCCGGAGGGGGCGAGGGGGACAGGGAGCGCGTGCGGGAGGACTTCTTCAGCTGAGGCTCGTCTGCAGACGGACACGGCGTGAACAGAGAAAAGCCACGTCAGAGCCTTGCTATCAACACTAACTTACACTGTTCCATTGTTGAAAAAGCCACAGCACACTGGCCCTCATTCATTTCGGTCTAAAATCTCTAAAAGGCAGGGAAGATCAGGTATGATGATCTTAAACCTGTCTGGCAAGTCGACGAATCACGTCTCATCTTACACAAAATGCATTTCCAAAGGTATTAAAAATGGCCAGGAATAGTATATTTCCCAATTTTTTTCAAATTATGAAGAGTTAAAACAAGTGCTTCATAGCAACAGTTGAACTGAAATGAAAACAGACAGGGGGTGTGAAAGAATCGGGATTTTTCTCACACTCATGCCTACCGGTCTGCTTTTTTGTCCTGCGACACTCCATGACACTGTCGCTGTGATGAGACAGCTTGTCCTCCTCTTTCGTCTCTCCGGCCTCCGTGGTTTCTCCAAGTGCCTGCTTCAGCATCTGCAAAGACCAGATCTCAGGCCGGAGGAAGTACAGGCCTCACGAAGAGGAACTGCACTGTTCCTGGGAGTTGAACGACTCTTTTCAACACTTAATGCCCGTTTCTAACTTTGCAGCGTCCATCTGTTTTCTAACTGTTTCTTCCAATTAGGCTCCAGCTCCCCTGTGACCCTATCAGGGTAAACAACAAGCACAAGGCAGGACACACCCTGGACAGGATGCCAGTCCATCACAGGGCAGATCACACACACTCACCCCAGGGCCAGTTTTTCCAGAAGCCAATTAACCTCCCAGTATGTTTTTTGACTGTGGGAGGAAACTGGAATTGAACCCAGGTTACCAGCACTGCAAGGCTACACTAACCACTGAACCACCATGCAGCCCACATAGGCCCCAGATTTTTAATTAACCAGAATGCTTATGAACCAGAATCAACAAAAACAATATCACTCTTTTAAACAAGAATCTTATGTGAAAACAAGTGACGCATGATCTCGCTCCAATAAAGAACATCACTAAGGATCTCAAAGCAGCTCAAAACAGCTGCGCTTCAGTAAAGGCATCATCTCCAGGGAGGAATGCTGCAGGTGTTCAATTATGTACCGAACACCACAGAGGACGGCTGCTTTTTCCTGGAGATCCCGGCCAAGGTAAAAACACAGATGAGGGCTCACCAGGTCGAGTTCCTCCAGGCGACGGGACAGTTTCTCGGACATCTCCTGCAGCTCCATCTCCGCCTGCCTGTTCTTCCTCCTGCGCCAAGATAGGGGCTCCTCCCCGACACCCCCACTCGGCTCCCCGTCAAGCACAGAACTCTCACTGAGAGCAAACACAAGGCAGCCATCAGACTGCTGATCCACAGGTAAGAAGAGGCATTTGCCTCTGTAATGCTCAGGCTCCTGTTGAGGATGCTTGACGGTTTGGCATCATGCTAATTAACCTCATTAGCATTAATCATTAATGCAGTGATATTGCTTCCCGTTTAAATTGTGCTCTGCTCCAGTGCTGGAGGCAGTGCTTGCCTGTAGTCAGCAAACAGCACAGTACAGCACTCTGTACATTTGGAAAGCCAAGCAGTTTGCAAATTTGCTATCTGCAGACCCCGTGCCGACTCCCGAGAGGAAATGACATGCAAAGTATACATTTAAATATGTCGGACTCGGAGCTCTGATGTGCGCAGCGAGCTGTCACCTGTCTCTCAGCCCTCCGCGGCCCTGCAGCTGGGAGTCCTCCTCGCTCCCCTCCTCCTCTTCCTCACCCCAGCGCTGGGTCTCCCCCAGGCTGCTCTGCAGGGTCAGCAGCCGGATGTCAGGCTGCGTGCGGAAGGCCACCTTCTTGGGACCAACAGAAAGGGCCTGGAAAGAGCAGCAAGATAATCGAGATTTGAGTTTTCAAGGTATAAACAGTACACGAAGTAAACAAAATGGTGAGAACTGGGGGTTCTAAAATTAGGGTATCTCAGGAAAAGAACTGATCTCACCCATTTACAGCCCCTTCATGCCGTAAAGGGGTCACAGTGTTATACCTGTTAGGAGGCAGTTGCCAGCCTGTCTCGGGCAGGGAGATGTCATGACAGATAAGGCCATAGAAAAGCTCAAATCTATTTCTGGTTTGCTGTGAATAATACAGAGTTTTAGTTTTATTGAGATACTACATAGAAGATATGCCAGTACAACACAGCACAAAAGTTAACATGGAATAATGAAATACGGATACTAATATATCGATAGATTCATTAATATATAAAAACGGCTTTAAAAAAAGAACACTATTGGTATACTTCGTATATACTTGAAACGGGGGTAAGTTATATTATGCACAGTACAATGAACTTAGACTGTAGTATATAAACAATAGCAATTGACTTATAAGGTTTACAGGTTTTAAGGTCACAGGTACAGGTACAGTCCAGGCTCTGGGGTACAAGAAAGCACGAGTGCACAGAAGGTACAGCTTATACCTCGTGTACACCAGGAGCAGCTGGGACAGTGAAAGCAGTTTCCAGAGTGTTCATTTAAACCACTGCCTTGTGCTCCATCACTGCTGTGCAAAGCTTTGACTGACCAAACACGCTGGGAACCTGAATTCTTGTCTAAGTTTAAAAGGTGCTACAGTGATGTGCAGGGAGGACACAGCTGAGCTCTTTCTGGTCTCTAGGAATCAGAATTTATAAATGAAAAAGAAATCGTCCTGATGCGCTTAATAGCGCTTTACAGGTACTGGGGATTCCACTCCACCACCACTGTGTAGCCCCCACCTGGATGAAGTGTTATAAAACCGAGGTGTTGCCCTCCGTTTATGATAACTCAAGACTATTCTTACCCTTCCACCAAAAAGCACCCCAGGACCCCAATCCTACCTCTGTCTGGTCTCTCTCCACTGCCAGGCTTGCTTTCTTCTGACTGGCACACCTAGAGCCACTGGATACAGATCTCTCACTGTCACCTGAAGACCCCCACACAGTCACAGACAGACACACAGAAACAAAGGGGTAAACTGGAAACGCACAGCCACTAAAGGGTTAAACCCCAGACTTCTGGCTCAAAACCGGAACTCCTCATTGTACGAAACCCAGCCAGATCACAGGGCTTGCAAATTAGGGAAGCAGACTGTGAGAGTTTTAAACTCACCCCCAAGCGAAAATGAAAGGGAATGCTACTCATGCACTGTGTGCCAGTGAACAAAAAAAATCTGAAGTAACAATGCCTGTCTGGTCCAAATTATAGATTCATTAGTACTGTTCATCACCACAGAAATTTCAATGCTCCCATCAAAAAAATGATAATTTCAAAACATATGCAAAAATAGCTTTACCCATCATAAGAAACTTGCCAAGTGCAACAAAATATACATGCAATTAAAAGCACAATTAAAAAAGCACCTGAATTTATCACATGACTTTACATTTGTGAACCGCAAAATACACCCAGTATACATCAGCTTCTTGCTTTTCTTGCGTGCAGGACTGCACAACAGTATGACGCATCACAATACAGATCCTACTGTATTACTGCTGTCCTTCTGTAACACCCTGTACAACACTCTCACCTGGAGATGGCTGAGAGAAATGATGGCCATTAGGTGCCAAGGTGTCAGAGAGTGGCCTGGAGCTGTCGCTGATCTGTGGGCGAGAGGAAGATTGTGATGTTGAAACCAGAATGTGATCTCCTGCCTGAGGAACACTGAGTACCAGGCAGATTGTTATTGCTTTCACAGGTCGCGAGACTTAAGCTCGTTGCATTTGAATTTGTTAAGAGGAGCCCAGCAGTCAGGGAGTCAAAGAGGAGGCTATTGTTATACAGCAGGGCCTCCAGGGGGGCTTCTCAGGAGTCAGACTCATTCACTGTGAATAACCAGCCACCATCAGCACAGACCTCGTCACCTCATCCTTCCCTCTCAAACTCTGTGTGCTCAGGCAGCTCAGTAAATCGACATGAAGCACATCTGAATTGGGATGAACTGAACTGTCCAGCAGGTCAGATCCTAGGACAGCTGGGGAAACCTGTGGCTTTCTAAAAACCCCCAGCGCAATGTAGGAAAAGGGAACTTGCAGAATGAAATGCCATCATGTTCCAGCTCAATGAAATGTTTATGGAGATGAACTCCTCCCTTACAGCTCACTTCCCTGTTGTTGTGAATGAGCTACAGCGCTCTGGAGGCACACCCTGAAACTACTTCTCAGTGGAAAACACATCAGCCTCTAAAATCGGCTTGAGGGCGTTTCCTTTCAGACAGATGCGTGCCAA
Source organism: Lepisosteus oculatus (assembly GCF_040954835.1). Lineage (NCBI taxonomy): Eukaryota > Metazoa > Chordata > Actinopteri > Semionotiformes > Lepisosteidae > Lepisosteus > Lepisosteus oculatus. The sequence goes on along the minus strand of NC_090704.1, from coordinate 45,538,562 downwards.
CTACAGCACAGCGTGCCACAGTGCTGGCAAAGTTACAGATTACACGTCTCTAAAGCATTTATTTTCCGCCGAGCAGGATCCCTTTGTTCAGAATTACTCAGATACCACAGATGACTATCGTATTTGGCACTGGGACTCCGCTTACATCCAACACATGAGGCTGTGGAAGTGATCTTCCAACAAAACCTTAATGTTAAAATATACAGACAGATCAGAGGCATATTATTTTAAAAAGAAAATTCCCCATTTAAAATGCCGTACAGGACAGGGGGCTGGTGTTGAGTTTTATGTGGAAGATATTCAGTGAGAAACAGCCTAGTAAGTGACAATGGCCAAGGTAAGAGTTTGCCAAGTGTTAAAACAACAGCATGTTCTAAGGTGACCGAGTCTCCACCACTGAAGTGTCAGTTTACAGAAATGACATCATACAGGAAAGAGGAATTCAACACGCCCTTTTTTTGCTCTGTGCTGATTGGCTGCTGAAGCCCTTGTGTTATTCCTACACAACCTATATACTGTACTGTATGAACAGCATGAGAATGGGTTTTCTGTCCTGCGGAAGAATTTGGATCTTTGAAAACCCAGTTATCATCTTTTCTTCAGAAATCACAGCCGCAGAGTCACATGAGAGGTTGTAAACATAATAAACAACATAACAATATCTCACATTGAATGCAGCATAAAATTGCTGTACTCTTAATAATAATATCCAGATGTCAATTTAACTTTACCCTCCCCTCTCCACGCAACAGTTTTGGGCAAACAGAAGTTAAAAAATGTAATCCCACTCCAGTGTCTAAGAAGGGTTAGTCATGCAGATGAGCAGGGTTGTTCCAATTTGAAATAACCTGTGAATTATTTACCTGACCCACAGTTGAACCCCAAAGCAAGTTTAAAGGGGACCTGCAGTCCCAACTTCTCAGACACGATATTCAATCTTGGTAACAAAATAAATTCGTTGACACTACAGAAAAATGTTACGATTTCTCTGTGAAAGTACCGTACGGTCGCCATTGTTGTCACAAACCCCTGGTCTACCCACACGTGAGAGCTCCCCCGAATTGCGACGTGAAGCGGCCCTTCCTGCTCACTAGTCACTGTGATGTACTGTGATGTACGAGCGGATAAGTAGATAAGTACAGGTTGTGCAGCAGACATTTCGCCACAGAGATGTTCCAAAGTGATCTGCATGCACAGTGAACAAGTAGTATTTTTCTGCAAAATCGTCTCAAAACCAAGAGCGATATTTCTACTGGATTACAAGAGAGGTATACACAAGCCTGCTTGTTTACAACGTATTAGGGCCCCTTCACCTCCCCGGATGTTTGGTTGCCTTGTTCGGAATTGCCGACAATAGACAATAATGGTGATATGGCCCCCCGCCTCCTATTCTGCGAGGCAAGTCGGAGGTTTTACAAGTTACTGTGAACGTTTTACTTTCATCGCGGTTTGAAACGCACTCATCGGTGCCGACCCTTCCTGACCCCGAAATATAAAAATAGTGCTGCAGCCCCCCTTGAGAGGCGCTCATGTAAATAACAGGAACGGCTGGTATCCAGCCCCAGTGTCCATGCAACACTAATGCCACCAACTCCCGCATAGGTCAGATCTTCCCAGGGGTGGCTTCTGGGATTCCACAGCGCTCCCGTATCTTTATCGTAACGTGTCCTGCGCCGGCCCTGCTCCCGGACCACTCGGCGTGGCTCCTTACGCTTGGCATGGCCACAGCCTCCTCCCCCTCCTGTAGCCGAGCTGGTGCACCTGCAGGCGCCTGGCCGCCGCCGCCGCCGCCGCAGGGGGGCGCGTCAGTCTGAGCGGGCTGGCAGGGGGGCCGCAGAGGAACGGCGGCTCGGATGGGCTCTCGCAGCTGAGCGCCGCTGCCGTTCCACAGGCCCGAGGACACGGGACGCACCGGCAGGGCCGTGGTGTCCACCGCAACGTCTGTGGAACAAATAAACCTACAGTGGCAATAATGCAGACCAAAAATCCAGACTTCTCGACTCAGGACTGCCCTTAGTTTTCCAGATCTGTTTTCCAGAAACATCTTTTTATAACATTACATAGCGCTGCGTCTTCGGCATGCAAGTGGGCTTTATCTGTGTCCAGTTTTACCAGCTGCAAATTCCCTCAAATCAGCAGACACACTTGCTAAAGATGATGATTAATTCTGTATGAACATAGCCCAGGAAACCGAACCGCATTTCAATTTTTTGCCGCTTCGCGCTTTGCCTTTGCCGCCCGTCATGTCCAGGACAGGACGCTGCTGTTTGAAGGGCAGCTGCTCACCAGGCTCTCCGCTGCTCGGTGCCAGGGCTGCAGGCTTGGCGCCGGAAGACCCCGCCACACGGATCTCACCAGCCAGTTCTGGACCAGCCGTTCTGTCTGACTGGCGGCCACCACTCCTCCCAGCTGAAGAGCGAGAGCACATGGACCCTTTGTTAAGCATGTGTCCCGGAGAAGAGCTCAGTTTTTCAGGCCTATTCTAACCCAGCGGAAAAGGGCACAAAGCAAGGAAGGAGGTTAAGCAGAGGTCGACAGAATTCGGGGAATACCAGTGGAGAAATCCTAACTGAACGCCGTGCTGTCTTGTCTGCAATAACGCAGACGAACAACATCATGGCATTCAGCCAGCGGCACGCAGTACAGAGACAAACCAATAGTCTGTGCGATAACTCAACCCTGAGCAAACAACGTTTTTCTTATTCTCGGAGGATGCGTTGGCTCAACAAACAAAAAACAGGGCTAGACAGGAGCCGAGGCCTTGCACATTTTAATCTCTGTCAAATTCCTGGAGAGAGGAGATGAAGTACAAACACAGACAAAGCTAAATAACTGGAGGCTAAGAGGACAGAGAATGTGACTGAGAAGGCACAATTATCTAAAGACTTCTTATTAAAACAGCAGCTTTAAAAGAAAACAAGTCACAATCAAAGCAGGAAATTATTTTAAGTAAAGCATGAAATAGATTAACTGAAACGTCCCCAACCAGGCAGAAATCACATGACTTGGACATGTTCTATAGCTCCTGGTTTAGCACCATTAGGATTAATTATGCTGTGTGTTCTGTGGACTTTTTACACAGCAGCCAATTAAAGGGTGTTCTGCCTAATGTGCAATCCCGCCTTATATCCTATTCTTCCAGATAGGCTGCTTCTCTGGCCAAGGACAGATGGAATGGTTCATTGACATTTAGAAAATGCCTTCATCCATCTCACCCTCGTTTTTGGCAGCGAAGGTACGGGCTGAGTCCCCAAGACGGATCAGCTCTGCTGTGGATTCAGAGCCTTCTGCGTCCCAGGATGCAGCTGAATATGGAGAAGACCGGACCGTAGATCTGCTGACAAAAGTTACTATCAAAACCAAAGCAAACAAGACAGACGATTATAGACCTTAGGCCACCGCCCAGATTTTCAAAGCAGTAAAACCCATTAAGCACATGAATTTCATGAGCTTCCAAACACTGGCATATCCAGATACGAAGAGTTTAATTTTCATTTAATTCCTCCTTGTGCAATTCATTTTTTAAAGAATCGTATTGAGAAAGGGAATTGTGATGTGGTCTCAGTAGTAAAAAGAAGATGGAGTCCAATGCGATCGCTAGAAGTTATTACAGAAATGTCATGTGTAATCTCTGAGGAATCAGGAATTATAGCAACAGAAGAACAGGTCGTGCAGAAATTAGACACCACCTGTGTTCATCAAAAAAAATGCAGTACAACCACCTTGTACTGCTGATTAATTCCGCGTCTTTCGTCATCACTGCCCGTAAGAACATGTTTACTTTCCATGAAAGAGAACAAATGCAGTGACGCCCATCGGCGTGTTTAGAAGGAGGAGCGGGATAAATTAAAAGGGCCTTTTCCGGCCTGCCAAAAAAAAAAATCATATTCCAACGCACAAGCAAACTGGAATCTGACCGCGGCTTGCAGCCAGCCTCGCTGTTGCTCTGCCTGCACTTGACTTCTACACCTGCTGCCACTGTTAGGGCACCACGGCGCGCACCCAGCCCCCCAGCTCATTAGCAAGAGCCGTTAGCAGTCATTACGCAGCGTATCAGATGTCAAAAGGAGGGGGAGAAAGGACGTGCTCCCACGGCAATTACAGGATGTCATTAACAAAAAACAACACACTGAGCCACAGTTACCAGCCAGCTGTGTGCAGTCTGATTGGCTGTGGAGTCAGGGCAGGGGGGGTTCTGGGAGTTGTCTTCCTTGGGGACTTTGTTCCCGGTACAGCCAGTTCAAGCCACTGGACTACTGAGTAATGGAGCCAAATGGGAATGACGAGCCCAATGGGCAGCTTCTCCAGGGCTCCCTGTGGGACAGCGGGACTGTACGGGGGAAGGGAGGCACTGCGTCCTCACCCTCTGGAAGACAGGGATCTGTCCTCTGCCAGGGTCCCCTCGTCCCGGACGCCCGTCTGCTCCCGCGCAGCCCCCTCAGGGGGACGGGGGGCTTCGCCGGACATGTGGCCTGGCCATTCTGTTCCAGGAGAGAGAGAAAGGAGAGGAGAGTGTTAAAGGGGACCTGCAGTCCCAATTGCTCAGACCGGTTATTAGGTCTGGGTAAGAGAATCAATTTGTTGACGGTATAGAAAATGTTTACATATTTCAAATTAAGCACAAAATCGTGAACTCTGACACATCACTGACACATACTACGTGTTGTTGCGAACTTGCATTTGAGCTCCCACGAACTGCAACGTGAAGCGACCCTTCCTGCTCACTAGTCACCGTAATGAGATCTGCGAGCAAATGAGTAGTGCACTTGTGCAGCAGGCAAATGTTCACCACACAAGTGCTCCAACATGATCCGCATGCAGAGTTAACAAGTAAATTCCATTTATCTACAAACCATCTCAAAGTCGAGAGCAATATTTTTATTGGATTTAAAGAGATGTATTCACAAGCCTGCTTCCGTACAATGTAATAGGACTGCTTGACCTCACCGGATGTCTTGATGCCTTGTTCTGCGTCGCAGAACACAGTGCTGCGCACACATGGAAATTTAGTCTATTTTGTGATGTAAACATTTTACGGTTATTACACTCATCAATGCTGATTCTTTCCCACCGTGAAATGTAAAAATAGCGCTGCAGTTCTGCTTTAATCCACCTATACGAGGCCCTCCCCCACCTTGGTCCCTGTGACTCCATGGGTTTCTGCGTTTCGTACTTAGTTGCACTTTCGCATGTGTTGTGTAAACATGCAACATTTAAATTTCCTAAACGGATTTTCAGCTCCTTAAACATTGTACACGGAGTCTGAAGACTTGTAATCTCCAAGCATTTCAGAAGTGAAAATGATTTAATTGTTCTTAATGTTCAGTAACATGTAAGGCAGACAGTTACGTGGAATCACAAGGTCTAAAGCAGATGTCACCGAGTCATAGAGAGAGCCTATTTCAGAATGTGCAATACTACAATGTCGAGCATGTAAATTAGGAAGTTACAAAATACATCATTAGCAACAAAGAGTGAAAGTCTCAAAGCACACGGTGTCTTAAGTTAAGCATGAAATGTATCTATTGCACTTTTCAAGAAAAATAAAACTGTAATAATCAATAAAATGAGTTACACATCTGTTCTTTTACTACGAGAAACTAAAAGCAAAAGCGTTCGATCACATGGGTTTCAAAGTCTAATTGCACTTGGTAATGAAAGTATATAGCTGTAGTCTGCCACACAGAGCAAGACTGGAGCACAGTCAAGTGCCGCCTTGTTCTGCGTATCGGTTTCACAACACGGACAATCCCAGCTTTTACAGAGTCGGCTTTTTACAGCGTCGCAGTTCACTTCTCGTAAAGATCCCACGGCTCAGACAAACTGCACCACGCAGGTATGGTTGATACTTCACACCTCACACAGGGTCTTAACTGGCCGCACACTGACACATCAGACTGGAAATGAGAATGCATTCTTATTCATATTAAATAAGACACTTAATAAGCACACCCACCAGATAATTTATAACAGGAAACGGTGGTGGAAGAACTAAACAACTGCCTTAGACAGACAGACAGACAGACAGGACAACACCACAGGCTGAGAGCTGGTGATGTTTTGCTCAGTAAACCTCTAACACTTTACTGTTAATCCCAGGAACAGCACGCTGAAGCCCATTACATCCAGCTCATGTGTGCTGATGAGCTAATGCAAACAGGGTCCTGCGCTCTTTCACAGAGCGAGCGAGCCTGGGAGATGAGCACACATGACAGCTCAGCAGTCCTGCCAGGCGGCAGAGCGCACAGCTCCCCTTCCACTCGGACAGGGCCTGCTGCCTCTGGCCCTGGAGACAAGGGCAATATTCTGCGTAGAGAGAGAAAAAGAGAGAAAAAAAAGAGAGAAAAAAACTCACCACCATTCTGGGACTCGTCATCGCTGATTTGTTCTGTGAGATACTCAAGTAGCCCATCAAAAATTTCCAGCAGATTCCTGATAGATTCCTTGTCTCCTCTGACAATATTTTCTCCTACAAACAAAAGGAGAACCAGACGTCTTCAGACTAACAGTGGAACGGTGAGGTGAGAGGCAGTGTGCATTCTCTCATTAAATATCAGACAAGCCTTTCCTGCTGCATCAGATAAACAGGCCTTTTCCCAAAATATTCCTCATAGAAAAACGATAGAGACCTTAAACCATCTGAAAAATCACACAGCAGGATGCTTTCCTGTTGACAGATAAACTGTCACTTGAAAGAAAAAAAACATCCATCTACATCTGCTAATTCCCAGGAAGCATTTACTTCTGCAGCTGATCTGCTACGCATCCTTAAAGACCGAGATCTGGGATTAGGTTGTGGTCAGAACAGGCCCCTGGGGCACTCTCTCTCACCTGTGATGTGTGAAAGGCTAATCTGCAGATAATCCAGTGCCAGGGAGTCTATCACCGACTGCACGTTGTGTATGTCATCTTCTTGACTTGAGGGAACAGCAATGTAGTCTGCGGGCAAAGATTTCAAAACATAATCAGCTGCACTTTGCCCATTCCTTAACAGTAATGGGTGTAAATTACTTGGCAAAACACACTGGAAACAGTGAACGGCCATGCTTTAATAATAGGGAGGATCACAGCCATTTTCTTTCATTTTACAGCTAGTTGAAATTCCTATAATTCCTTTCTTCGAGACAGACCAACCTGTTGTGTCATGTCTTCCTTTTTGTTTTGCATCTAAATGCACCAGGTTTCCTTACCTTACAGCAGAAATTCCTCTATACCCCTGCACAGCACAGTGATAGGGAAGAATGGCTTTGCTGGGGCAGGAGTAAATGCATGGCCCTGGTTTAGGACGTCAAAGCACAAAGCCTGTTTCTGTTCAGCTCCCCTCTACGCATCATACACCATTCTGGAAAATGAGGCATGGCTAATTCGGCCATTGCTGAAAGCAATTTGTTTTTCAGCAAAGGAAGCTAATTAGTTAATTGGATTGGCTTAGGATTCCATTGGTTTGGGAGGATTTGGAAACAAGTGGATACAGAATTGTACAAATATCCTGGCAAGCAATGGGTGGAAGGCAGGATACACCCTGGATGGGACGTCCATCACAGGACAGACACTCACACCAGGGTCAAATTTACCAGAAGCCAATTAACCTGCCAGTATGTCTGGACTGGGTGAGAAAACCCACATGAAGATGAGGAGAACATACAAACAGATAGCACCCCAGTCCCTGGTCAGCATGTTAAGAAAAAAAATGTTGAACAGTTACAGATGAAGAAGAATCCAAGAAAATGGTCAGTGTCTCAGAGGGGGCTGAGAGAAGGATTACTTCCCACAGAACACAAACTCACCTGAATTACCTTATTTTATGAATTTTCTAAGGTTTCAATATTTAGAAATACAGCACATCACAATCAATGTACAGTGGGAAAATGAGCTCATCACCACCATCGGACACCGACAGATTTCAACTTTAAGCGTTGCCTTGAGAAAACAAATAAGATTCTGTCACCTACCTTACTGGGAGCTTAAAAGAAAACAACAAGCCTCAGATCCTACTCTCATTAACCAGTCAAACATTGTCTGCCCAGTATCAACACCATCAAAACAAATAGCACACTTTTTGTTACCAAGTTCTTCGTCGGGAGTCGGTTCTAAATTTATCTTTCACTGACACAGAAGCATGTGATGCTGTCGATTGTCCTGAGGGCAAGACTCTCTGTTATTTGTATAAATGGATAGCCTGACAATAATAAGATCTTTTCATGTAAAAAAGCATGTTTAGCAAGCAGTAGGTTTATTTTTAGAAGCGTCCAGTTTAACTTTGTCTTCGTTATCTACCATCCTGCATGACCCATTCACAGGCCAGCACACCTAGGGGGGTGGATCTTTATTTAAACCGACCTTCTGGGTAGAGGGGTGCCTTGTGATTTTTGCCACATTCGCTGTGTTCCATTTACAACAACCAAAAATACGAACAAGTTTAATTCTTACCTGGGACCTTTTCTCCCAGAATAGCTTCATAAAGCGAGACAAAGACACTGGCGTCGCATCCTGTCAGCTTCTTCAGTCTCAGGTTAATATGACACTTGCTGAGGAGATCATTTGCTACTTCCACCCAATCTGTAAGAGATTTTGCGCACGGTAAGTTATCGGTGCATGTGCCCGGCGCACAGAATTGTGCCAAGTGTTGCGTTTTCACCGATCCCGACCGCGGGGGCTCGCTCATCTCTACACCCGGTCCGGGTGCGACAAGGTCAGACCCTGCTGGAAACACCAGATTACAATCAATGCCCGTTCTCCAGTTCCAGCTCGACGGCTGTGCTTCAAGGCGAGCAGGGTTCCCAGTGCCGAGCCGCTGCACCGCGAGTAATGAGATCAAAACTGCGCTGTGCAGCAGCTGCTGACCAGAAGGAGGGTGGGACTCCACTGTAAAGGGATTTCCATCTTTCTTTTGAAGGCAAGAAGAATCGTAACACTTCAGAGTTATAAAAAAAAAACATGTTTAGATCCCTCAAGGTGTCCTTTGGAGGGGTTGGCGTGATAAATATATGACGCAATATTATTGTTTTCATTTAAGGCAACCGGTAAAAGTAGTTCAGTTCAGTTTATTGCCATATGCACAAGGGAATGCTTATTTGCGTGTATGCTCCAATACAAGGACATTAAGGAAACAAAAAAAAACCATAAACACAGAACAGCAGCAGCAGCAACAAGTTAAACAACATACAATTAAAAAAAAACATCTGTGTGAGCCAGTGGTAGGGGTAGAGTTCAGTGATCAGACAGCTTGTGGGAAGAAACAAGCTGCCGGGTTACTAGTAGTAGTAATACTAGTAGATGGCAAACAGCGCGGCACCAAAACCATCTCGACTGGCGGATTGATTAATGGTCAAGAAACTGACAGTGGCGTCCTAGCTACTGGTAGCTCGGTTTGCCATCGCTACAGACACACAAGCTGCGCTCCAGGGTCTGGAAAAATAAATTTACCATCCCAAACAAAACTGTGCAGGACCCCGGAAAGGGGGCTGTGGCACAAATCAAATGTAGAAAAAGCGTTTTGGCGAGAAAGGGGTGAACACAAGCCGGTCTATAAGCGTCACTAAATCTTTGTTGCTCATCGGCCAAGTTAGTAACTGTTGCCGCTGCAACAGCAGGGACCGGCGCCAACAGTAAAAACCGCCGCTATTATCCCGCAGTTAAAACACGATTCCCACTTCAAAAACTCCTTATACGTGCCGAAGGGTCAACGCTTTGTGTACAGGGACTCTTACTGTTGTACAGCCCCGAGTACTGTCAGCTACTAACCGTTAATTAATTTACAGCGCACTGTACTCTTCTCCCGAAGCGAAACAGTGCCACTGGCAGCCGACGATACAGTACGCCTGCACTATGAAGAGCAAACATCTATAAAAGAAAGGGAACGGCTTCTAGCAGCGAAGTGATTAAAAAAATAAATAAAATCAATAAAACTACACAGCAAAAACAGAACCACAACCACAACATACCCCCTGTTCTGTTGGGCTTCTTGTTTTTGCGATCTACCTGATCTATCAAAACACTCCGTGCTGATTTGTAATTTCATTCAACCCAAAGCGGGCACCCAGAAAAGTAGCCGAACAAAAGGTGACATTTTCTCGAAAGGCCCTTGTCCCATTCAACCCTGGGTATAGAGGGATATTTATCTTATCCAAACGGCGCTTTAAATTATTAAGCAGATGCAGCAGCTGTATTGAATACAGCCGCAGCAGCAGCAGACCAGGACAGAAGACAGATAAAAATCTTTGTGCTAGCCCGTCCCTCGTCGTGATATAACCTGTCCGCGATCTGACAGCCTTTACAACCACATCTTTGAAGCACAGACGGAACACGGAACAGCTGGGCAAGACCGGTGAAGATAAACGATTTCGTCTGGGGTTTTATTTAAAAAGAAACGCAGGACAGGGTCTCAAGAGCGCCCTGTGGGTTAATCTGACAGAGGAGGGGTTCCTTTCCACTGACCTTTTTCCTCTTGCGTTCCCATGAATGGTATGTTCCCAAAGCAAATCGTTATGTGTCCAAAACCAACAAAAACGAGAAGTGCAGATGAGGTGGTGGATCTGAAGATAACGCACAGCTCTGTAGCTCAGCTTCACGGTCTGAACCAGCCTCGGACATTTAAAACACGGGAGTCTTCCCATTGGCTGCCGAGAACAGCGCCCCGATCCCGGATATGACGTAAAGCCAACGGAAAACCAAGAAGGCGTCAAGAGCATTTTTTCATTTTTTTTCCATTTAAGTGTCCTCTTCTCGCGATCTTGTTTGTAAAAATGCCGATTTTTTTTTCAGTTTATTTCACACTGCGCATTTCTTGTTTTCGCCCGTTAAAGGTGACGCCCCCATGACGTTTGGGTTGACGTCATTTCCCGGCAAAGGAAGGCACAGCCGGTTGCTGTGCTGTGCTGTGCTGTGCTGTCCTGCTGGCGATGCCTCCGAGCTTAGAAATAGACCCTTTCACTAAAACAAACTGTTTTTTTTATATAGGTGCGGTTACAGATTCCGTCCCGTTGGTGTACTTTTTGTAAAAACGGGATGGTTGATTCCAAGTGCTGCTACCAAAATGAATTTTACGTGGCAAAACACGTAAAATAAAAAGTCCAGGAAATGACCCAACTGCACACTTCCTTGGAGACGGATTAGACAGGGCTGTTATTTACAGAGACTCACTGGACACGCTGGTGACGGAGGCTGGGTCTTACCCTGTAAATACATCGCGCAAATTGCGATTCAGACTCTCGGTGTGGTCGTGTACTTGGACTAGGCGATAGACTATTGAGAACCGGAGACTGTTTTTGTATTTCAATAAAGGAAACGGTGGTGGGTTGTATTGCCCGTGCCCGGGACAGGTGCTGTTTAACAAAATGCCTTGTTTGAGATACGACTAGGGGGAGGACACAAGTGGAAATTATTGCAACACCTGTACCTTTTCTGAAACAGATATTGAAAGAACATTTTCTTCTCCCGTCACGGTTCGACAACCTCCTGGCACTTGGTATGTTCTTGGCCAAAATAATAGCAGTATTCGTGGACTTTTGAGGAGTTCAGGTGGGTAGCTGCGTCAGCCTGCGCAGGCTGCAAAGGAACAAGTAACAGGTTTATTCCCTGCTGAACAGAGAAGAAAGAAAACACAACGTTTCGGCCGTGGAGCCTTCTTCAGGTGTGAAAAAGTATCCACGGCCGAAACGTTGAGTTTTCTTTCTTCTCTGTTCAGCAGGGAATAAACATGTTACTTGTAACTTTTAAGGATATTGTTCTTGGTGTTCCAAATCCAAATCCAAGGAAGTTCGTATAATGGTAAACGTCATTCTGATGTTAGCAAAATATTACGTGTAGAATTAAAAAAAAACTACAATGTGCTTTAACTCACCTAAGCTATACTCAAATTCACAAAAAATATTTTAAAAATAACCTTGACGAGTTGGTCTACAAAAATCTTCTGGCATATAAATTTAATGTAACCCCTAACACCACTGAACCTCGGTACTGTGGAGAATTTGTTTTTTGTTTCACTCACCTGATGTTACCGTTGTTCTATCATGTTGTGACATTTGTATGTAATAATAATAATTGCTTACACGTATATAGCGCTTTTCTTTACAGGTAATGGGGATCCCCTCCACCCCCACCTGGATGATGCTCCAGTCTGCTCCCCACACACCAGCTCTCAGTGGGGAGGAGAGCAGAGTGATGAAGCCAGTTCAGAGAGGGGGGTTATTAGGAGGCCATGACTGGTAAAGATCAGGGGGAAATTTGGCCAGGACGCTGGGGTAACACCCCTACTCCTTAAGAGAAACACCCTGGGATTTTTAATGATCACAGAGAGTCAGGACCTCGGTTTTACGTCTCATCTGAAGGACGGCGCCTGTTTACAGTACAGTGTCCCCGTCACTATACTGGGGCATTAGGACCCACATGGACTGCAGGGTGAGCGCCCCCTGCTGGCCCCACTAACACCTCTTCCTGTTTATGTATATACCCCTGGTTGTTGTATTTCCTTCCCCTTTTTGCATTTGAAAAATAATAAAAACCTTTTAAAAAAGTGTAAATTTCCTGGGCGGGGTGGGGTGTGTGGGTGGTTAGAAACGCCAACATTTGGCGCTGCTTTACACAAATAGGCGTGAGGGCGTGGAACAATCTACTCAACCACGTTGTCAAAGCCGACACCCCGGCTTCTTTCAGGAACGGGCGGATGGGGCGCCCGGATCAATTCACTGCCACCCACCAAACGGGCTTTCTGGCCTGAATGACCTCGTCTCGTTTGTGACCACGATTGCGAATGTGCCCCACGTCCCCACACACCGAGCAACAATAGTGAAAGACCCTCTAAAGGCGGTTAACACGACGCACCGACGCACTCCTGTCGTATTTTTTTGTTTTGTTTTTGGACTCAGACCAACTACTAAAGTGACGACGACGATTAACTTCTAATAACAAAGAACGCGTTTAAAATAACCAAACAACCCCCCCCCCCAAAAAAAAAAGATCCTAAGCCACCTACGTTATATAGCATTTTATGGAGCAAAACAGAAAATTGGTCATTGTAGTTGCCACTTCCACAGTACTTTTGTTTGTGTAATGCAACAGAAACGCTTGCTCTCCAACCCCATCCAGCTCGGCCGCCATTGCGCGCAACAGAGCAGCGTGAGGTCATAGTACCGGCTGCAGGCGGAGGGATACGCCATGTGTGCTGCGGTCTCGCGAGGCTCCGTTTCCTGTTGCTATATAAACCGGCTTCTGTGCGCGAGGAACCGGCATTTTCAGCGTTACCACTGCCGGCAACTGAGAGGAAGGATCCCGCCTAGGAAGTCGAAAATTTAAGAAATTAGCCAGTTAAACGCTGCTGTAACGCAAGAATATATATATCTATTTTTTAAATCCCAAGCTTTCTTTTTCCCGCATCATGCCTGGTTTTTCTGACAGAGACCGTGGGAGAGATAGAGGGTAAGTCGGGGGGTACGAATGTAAAATGGCTGACACGAGTTTGATTTGAAATAAAACGTGATGTATGTTTTGGGTTTGTGTATTTTGCGCCGATTATTCTGCTTGTGAGTTAGTGTGGCTAGTAGTCGGGGTTTTTTTTTTTTAGAAATAATAGGTCGTTTTTCCCGGGGAACGACGATCGACTAATCTGTGTGCGTGTGTGTCTGAAACGTCTCGTTAGTTTAAAACTGTTAGTGTTGTAGTTTGACTGTGAACGAGTGACGTGGATTTCGGGGCTTGGGTCCGAAATGCGGGTGTGGGAGGAAAAAAAACATTCCTCCATTTTTTTCCCCCCTCCCCGGTGTGCTCGCCATGTGACGACGGGTTCAAAGATGTGGAGACAAAATGCCGGCCGGCCGGCGTCTTTGTTCCTCTGCTGGTCAGAAGCAAAATGGCAGCGGCTTAAAATGTGACGCAGAAACAAATCTTAAAAAGGGGGGCAGGCGTGGGTGCGATTCGCACAGGGACGTCGCGGAGCCGAATCTTTTCAGTGCAGGTTGCCGGAATCTCATCTTTAATCTTTTAAAGACGAATCCCCCACCCCCATGGCACTGTAATGATGGCGCTTACGTGGCCCCGTTGTTTTACCCAAGCGAGACGCATTTCTCGCCGCCATCTCGGAGAGAGCTTCTGCCGTTTTCGTTGTGTTTTTTTTTTTACATAAAAACGTCTTTCCGTCTGTTGAGCTTCCCGTTTTGCCGTCGTTTCAGTTTTGGCGGCGCGCCGCGGTTCGGGGGCAGCCGAGGCGGGGCCCCCCCGGGAAAGAAGTTCGGGAACCCCGGCGAGCGGCTGCGGAAGAAGCACTGGAACCTGGACGAGCTGCCCAAGTTCGAGAAGAACTTCTACAAGGAGCACGCCGACGTGACCCGCAGGACCGCGGTGAGTCGCCCGCACGGGTGCGGCAGCCTCCAGGGGTTGCGATGCGGGTCCTGAGACCGTTGCTGTTTTATCTCTTGATACCCCCCCCCCGGTTAAAAATGATTTAGGACTTGGTGATGAAGCAGTTAGGGATTCCTTGAAGGGAGAAAGTAGGTGTGAAGACTCACCTGCAGGTTCAGTCTCCGTTATCCCCCCCGGGGTGTTTCGCTCCTGTAACTGTCCAGCTGGAAGACTTGCGTAAATGAGAACGTGCCGGACGAGGGCCGCTGGACTGGGCGGCTGTGTGACGCTGTAGCTCTGGAGGGTGGTCAGTTTTTTTTTTCCTCAATGGGCTTATTTTCTTACTGCAGCAAGAAGTGGAGCAGTACAGGAGGAGCAAGGAAGTCACCGTGAAGTGCAGGGATTGTCCAAACCCCATAATGAAGTTCCATGAAGCAAGCTTCCCATGTAAGTCTGAGCCAGGATGCAAACGGAGCACGCTTCCTGTTTTTGTGCTTCAAAGGTTTAAGTGCACTTGAAGGTGCTTTGAAGTCCTCGTTCAAGTCTAAATCGGTCTTCCTTTTCCAGCCTATGTAATGGACGTGATCACCAAACAGAATTTTACCGAACCTACCCCCATTCAAGCACAAGGCTGGCCGGTGGCGTTGAGTGGGAAGGATATGGTTGGGATTGCACAGACTGGATCTGGGAAAACGCTCTCGGTAAGGTCAATCGTGACGCCTTATAGGAAGGGTTTTAACTGATGTCAAGTCTAGGTGTGGAAGGTGGTGGCAGAATCCTAGGAATGTGCTTCTCGTGTTGGAGATTATGGTAATCCTGTAAAGGTTGGTCACTTGCTCACTGCCCCCATTTGGAACACCGTGCAGCCCATTGTCGATCTGACTCCTGCCCATCCACATGAGTCAATATAATGTAGTCTTTTTCTTTGATTGTAATAGTCCTTAAGTTAACTGAATTCAATTAACTTAACATGTTTATTAAATGCCATGTTCCATAATGTTCAAATTCTTTTGTTGCAGTATTTGTTGCCAGCAATTGTACACATCAACCACCAACCATTCCTTGAACATGGAGATGGTCCCATTGTAAGTGTTTCAGTTTACACAGCGATTTTTTTTTTTTAAAGTGTTAATGTTTCGCCAACCTAAATAAATTCCATCCTATATTCTAATATATTCTAACCCCCTTCTTACAGTGCCTGGTACTGGCTCCAACCAGAGAGCTGGCTCAGCAAGTCCAGCAGGTTGCTGCTGAATACGGTAGAGCCTCCAGACTGAAGTCCACGTGCATCTATGGGGGCGCCCCTAAAGGACCTCAGATCCGTGACTTGGAGAGAGGTATGTCCATACTTGTCTTGCTCGGGTCCGTTGCTGTGGTTTTCACCCTTCTGGGAGCAGATAAAGAGCTCTTCTCCACCTCTTGTAGGCGTCGAGATCTGCATTGCCACACCTGGAAGGCTCATCGACTTCCTGGAAGTCGGAAAGACGAATCTCCGCCGATGCACTTACCTGGTACTTGACGAGGCCGACAGAATGCTTGACATGGGCTTTGAGCCGCAGATCAGGAAGATCGTAGATCAGATCAGGGTAGGTCTTCCCACTCCCGAAGCTTCAAGGTCTTGCTGGGTTAATGCTGGAGACAAATTGACTTTTTATTTCCCCCCTTCCAGCCGGACAGGCAAACCCTGATGTGGAGCGCTACCTGGCCGAAGGAGGTTCGGCAACTGGCGGAGGACTTTCTGAAGGAGTATGTCCAGATCAATGTGGGGGCACTGCAGCTGAGTGCCAACCACAACATCCTGCAGATTGTGGATGTGTGCAATGATGGGGAGAAGGATGACAAGTGAGTTCCAGAGCTGTTGTTCCTGTTTGAGTTGGGTTGGGACTCCAGACAGACTGGCATCTTGCAGCAGATGTTGTCTTGCAAATAAGCTGGTGCTGGTTGGGCCCCTCCCTTAGCAGCAGATTTAACCTTTTGGAATGGGTGTTTAGCAGTACATTTCCTTGCGTGTATGTAACTATTTGGTGATAGCTGTTCAAGTAGGGAGCTGCATCAACATGCATATAGGCTGCAAAGGAACAAGTAAAGGTTCTTTCAATGCTGAAAATGGAAGGCTCCACAGCCTCAACGTTTCTTCTCTCTTCAGCATGGAATGATTACCTTTTACTTTTTCCTTGTTTGGTGATACAACCATTGTTTGAATTTAAAAATGGGAGAACTGGGATTAACCCTCCATTTCACAAATTTTGGAATCTTTCAGACTTCTTCGTCTGTTGGAGGAAATCATGAGCGAGAAGGAGAACAAGACTATCATCTTCGTGGAGACCAAGAGGCGCTGTGATGACCTCACAAGGAGGATGAGGAGAGATGGGTAAATATCTTCAGGGATGCTTCAAGGCCTCCTTCCCACTGGAGTAACAGTTGAATATAACTTCCAGTTGGTATCTTCTCTGCAAGCACAGAGTTCACAATTTGGCTACAATGAGTGCCTGGCATTTTAGTCCTAGGTGCCCATTGTGCTTTGCTGTATGCAATTGCCATAGGAATGTTAATTCCTTAGTAGATCAGACTGTCCTCAAGGTATCTTTATTTGCTTGCAAGACTTACTGTGGGCTTTTTTTTTCCTTCCAGCTGGCCAGCAATGGGTATTCATGGAGACAAAAGTCAGCAGGAACGAGACTGGGTTCTCAATGGTAAGACTTTAAACTACCAAAGCACAACCTTGTTCTTGGGTGGCTGCCGAGGAGTTTTGGGGTCACCTCATGGGGTTTTTCCTTCTTTCAGAATTCAAGTATGGGAAAGCGCCGATCCTCATTGCAACAGATGTCGCATCCAGAGGTCTAGGTTAGTGTCCCCTTAATAATAGTACCACTTTTTTACATTGATGGTACCACTGTTTAATTTTTTTTAAAGAAAGTGTATTGCTTTCTTTAACTTCTATGCATTTTCTGAGTTTTTCTCACCTAAAGGTGCAGTCTTTGTGGCAGGGCCTAGGCATGACAGTCCCAGGCCTCGAGAGGGGGATGGAGGACTATTGGAAGTGATCGACTGGCTGCCACCCAGTCGAGTAGAGAGGTGACAGCTCAGCAGTGTGCCAGTAATCTTCAAAAGGCGGTGTGGCCAGCCTTATACTCTGTTCTCTGTCCATGGATTTACATGAAATGCCATTCACCCAGCCCTGTTCCAACTCAAACTTGGCCTTTGTGCTGGTCCATGCCTTGCATGTTTGCTCTAGAGCACTATATAATCTTGGTTTGAGATTGGGGGGGGAAGTCTTACTTGTGTGGCTTGTCAAAGCATGGGTGTTTGAAAACAGATGTTAAGCTGTTTCAAAATGCTGGTATTCTCAAAGTGGAGAGAGCAGTCCCACGGCAATTTTATACACCTGTTCTTATAGAAATTTGGTGGCAACTGGCACGCGTTATATTGACAGTGGGACAACTAGTTGAGAGCAGAAGGGGGATAAGAGCTCGCTCTAAATTCCATGATCAATCAAGTTCCTCCCTCGCCTGCGTTTTAAGTCATGTCGAGACCTGCCAACGAGAGACATTTTCTCAAGTGAACACTGGCTTCTTGGAAGATCTTGCCTAGACGAGACTCGAGGGATTTTTTTTCTACTTAGTTCAGGGGTGGACAGGGTTTTTTTTTTTTCTTGGTCCCCCTCAGTCCTTTTTTGGTCTATATGGTCTTGGCAAGACGAGCAGTGTGGCCCTTATAGCAAGCTTCTAATGAATGTGTAAGGAAAAGGACCTTCAGAGGCTTACGAACTGTAAGGTCCTATATTGGCACATGAGGAGGCACATAGCGGCCCTACTGCGTAGAAGCACCTGGATGTCACTTGACAATTTGTGGGGAGTCGCTGACTTGGGAATGGACTAGTGAATGCATACTCCTTAATGGTAAGAACTCAAACCGTTTTTTCTTTAATTGAATGGGAGGGAGGAAAGAAATCAGGTGGGTTTTTACGGTGGGCAGCAAATGGAGTGTGCATCGTTTCTCTTTTCCCACAGTAGTATTCCCATGGAGTAAAACTTGGTGTGTTAACGGTGTTCTTTGCAGCCCTGCTAGCATCTTGGGTATCCCAGTTTTGCTAACTTGTGTTTTTGGTCTGGCTGTTGTGGTGTGCAAAATCCTGTGCATTCCTTTTTGCCACACTGCAACACTTTACAGATGTGGAAGATGTGAAATTTGTCATCAATTATGACTACCCTAACTCTTCTGAAGACTATATCCACCGCATTGGAAGAACAGCCCGCAGTAGCAAAACGGGCACAGCTTACACCTTCTTTACCCCCGGCAACATTAAACAAGCGAACGACCTCATCTCTGTACTCCGAGAGGCTAATCAAGCCATCAATCCCAAGCTCATCCAGATGGTGGAAGACAGAGGAGGTAATGTTACACATTTCGTTGTTGAGTTTGTGTAGATGTGTGTGTGGGGGACTAGGGGATATCTCATGTCAAGTATGTTTTGTGTGCCTGCTGTTTCCAGGCACCGCAAAAGTTTGATGTACATGCACAA
The DNA here is from genome assembly GCF_040954835.1 of Lepisosteus oculatus. Lineage (NCBI taxonomy): Eukaryota > Metazoa > Chordata > Actinopteri > Semionotiformes > Lepisosteidae > Lepisosteus > Lepisosteus oculatus. The sequence goes on along the minus strand of NC_090704.1, from coordinate 45,519,706 downwards.
CGTTGGTATGCAGTTAAATTTCACCCAATTCTGTATAAGAGGTGGACGGACCACACCCCCTGCAATTTTCTGTTCTGGCCTTCTGTTTCGAATGGTCAGGTGTGCTGGACGCGAGCACCATCGCTTGCTCCAGCATCCAGGGTCTCCTGGTGAACCTATAAATGTGCCTGTCCAGAGGGCACATTTAACCAAGTCACTTCTCATTCCTGTTCAACTTCTCTTGCAGGTCGTTCCAGAGGTAGAGGTGGCTTTAAAGATGACCGTCGGGATAGGTATTCAGGAGGCAGGAGGGATTTTGGTAGCTTTAGGGATAGGGATAACGATGATAGGGGATTTGGCAGTGGACCAAAGAAAGTCTTTGGCACAAAGACACAGAACAGCGGCTATGGGGGAGCCAACTTTGAGAACAGCAACACCTTTGGGAACCTTGGGAATGGCTATGGCACTAATGGACAGTCGAGTTATGGTGCTGGCAACCAGGCGGGTTCCTTTGGGAATCAGAATTTCCAGACTACACAGTTCGGAGCAGCCAATCCAGGTGCCGCCCAGAATGGCATGAGTCATCCACAGTTCCCTTTCAACCCCCAACAGCAGCAGCCTCAGCCGCCACCACCCCCACAGCCCATGGTGACCTACCCCATGCCCCCAGCATTTCCGCAGTAAAACTGCACTCGACACATGTAGGAGTAATTTATTGAGTTCTTGTCCTGGTTGTACATTCAAACATTCTCGATCTGCAATTGTACTTTTTTATTTTTTTTACAACAGGGTTGAAACTAACATTCTATGCCTCTTTAAACAAAACCATAAGGAGTCTGCAGTGCAGCAGTAGTAATGGTGCACTTTTTTTTTGCTTTATTTAATTTTACATTCCTCAGATGTAACTTTAGTTTTTTTTTGTACTAGGTGATGCAAACCTTTTTTGATTTATTGCTGTAAATGTTTAAAGTGTTATGTTCGAATCTTAACTGAAGGCAGAGCATGGCCTGTCCAATAAACCATCTAAAAACTTGTATTTTTCATTGTGGTCTTAATTGAGTGATTGGGATGGGGGGAGGTCTTGGCATGGTGTTCATAGAGGAACAGTGTAAGCCTTGAGTCTTCAGCTTCAGAATTTGACTTTCTAGGTCTTATTAATGTACCTGGACAGCTGGAGCCAAGATGCTTTCAAGTTTAGAGTAGGCTTGGACTTCATGCTGGAAGCTGCAGCTTTGCTTGGTGCAAGTATGAAGCAAGGGCTTGCAGCTGAGATGTAGGAGAGCCCCACTAACATTGCCCTATGTACTGGCCTACTCCCTGTGAAAGGTTCAGGTGGGCCTTCTATATGGAGTATGATAATGATGTTAATCCGTGGGCTTTGCAGATGTGCGAGCAAATGTCCATTACCCAGCAGTCAACAAGATCCTCTGCTCAGAAACATTTCACACCCCTATTTTCATGTTGCTGTTTTGGGAAAGGCTGCTAGTGATTGAGCTACTACTCTAGTTTATATGGAGAGAGTACTGATGAGTATGAAAAGGAGGAAGAGGTTTCTAGCCTTGGGATCTTTTAAAGTGAAGGCCGGTTGGACATATGCTAAACGGGTTCCACACGGGCGTTATCTCGGGTGGTCGTACAGAGAGATGCGGCTCCGGACGGCTCTTTAAAGGCAAAGCTTCCTCAGTTTATTCTGCGATAAAGCAGGGAGGCTGCTGTTGCAGAACTGCCGCTGTCACCCCGGCAGCGGCTGCACTGCGGGAGTGGATCCGTCCCTGTGCAGAAAACGGTGTCGGACAACCATACAATAAAAAACTAAATTGATGTGCGGCTTTGGGACACTGACCGCTGAAGGCCTGTTCTGAAACACTCGTGCTACAGCAGGGGAGAAGAGACTCCACCGCACAGTCATGACACTTCTCCAGCGCTTTTTATTGAGAATGGAAAATTACCTGGGAAAAAAAAGGTCCACCGGAAGAGCCCAGGAGCCGGTCAATCAGTGAGCGATTCTGCAAGACCGCGAGAACTACGCAGTAGGCAAGCATGTATGAAGTAAAGGAAATTAAAGCGCAGCTGAGCCTGGCGCCTACGGAAAATGCTGCCGTCGGTCACCGTGTATGACAGACTTATTAAACATCAAATAAATAGAGGAAAGGAGGTATCCGAAAAAGAAAAAAATTACAACACTACGCTGCCAGAGGCAATTACTCAGAACACAAACTTAAAATTTCCACAAAGAAGTGTTTTTTTGCCTTGTTTTTTAAGTTTTGAGTTGAAGGAATATTTCCAATTTAAAAGTATTAAAGGGGAGAGTAGCCATTTTGGTTTGTGAATGTGATATATACGCAGAATTACTAACAGATTCATTATAAATCAATGTTTTTTTCCATTTTAGATCCTGTAAAAACTAATTGAATCTAACATTTACATTTAAATGCTCAAAGATTAAGTTTTGCAAATATATTCAAAACAACTTTGTATATAAACAGGTAGCAAATAAATGCCAGATTATTTTCAAACCTTACAAAACACACGTACCTGTAAATGGTCTTGCTCATGTTGGAATCTAGAAAGTGTTCATTTAACGGGACAAAACCTATGAACAATACGAACAATTTCAAGTGTTAATTATTTAACCTTGTTTGTAAGTTAATTCCTGCAGCATGTCCAAAATAATTTCCAGTTAAAATGGTCGAATATAACATTGTAGGAGGATATACAGGGAGGTTTACACACAATCCTTATATGGTTACTATTGCATTTTCATCTTTCATTTTCCAGTTAAGAGCTGCCTTTGAAAAAAAATCCCCACTTTCTCGGGGGTAGCATCAAAGATTACGGCATGTCGGTATTAGAGACTTGTCAAAGGTCACATGACGACCCGATGGCAGCGGAAGCGATTCTGCGCCCTCTTCGTGGGCATCATGGGCGGTGTAGCGGTAAGCCTGCCCTTCCAGTGCTGGCTTTTCCAGGAGACTGATAAAGATTTTGTTGGTTTTTTTTTTAAATAATTTAATATTTCGCATTGCTCTTCCCAGCAGGCGCAAGCCATGGCAGCGGGCTCACATTAATAGTCAAAGACATACTGGCACGTTATCACATACATAAAATGAAGCGGTCAGGGAGGTACCCTGTGTTTGAGTATTTTAAAGTGGAAGTAAAGGGGTATTTGCAGACTATTTAGAAATGCAAAAATATGAAAGCGGTGCGGACATTATTTTTATTTCATTTGTTGAACCTTTTTTCATAACTTGAATTTTATGTAGTAGTATGTACCCCTGACGATATTTTTGTTTTGAATTGTTCTATGTACTCTTGTTTGTATTGTCATTTTTTGTTCTTTTGTTAAGCATAAATAAAAAAATTAACAGTCAAAGATGCGTGGTTCGCACACGTAACACGTGTATCATCTTAACCGCAGGGCGAGCAAGCTCCCCGTTTAACTTCCGGTTTACGTGCGGCATGTTTTGCGATCAGTCTCTCTTTAACAGCGTTAAATTTCTTTAATTTCGAGCGTGGCTATTTTATTTAAAAAAAAGAAACCCGAGACGTTCGGGTACTTCAGTACCGTTGGTAATGTTTTACGTATCGTCGCGGTTATATTTAAGTATTTCGACATTAGCGTTGTAAACTCTTCATGAAACTGCTGCGATTTTTGCCTCCTGTGTCCAGTTCGTTAATACAAGTTAGCTCCGTTACTGCCTGGGGATTGAGCGTTGCAAGAGTCGTGTACTGCAATTCATAACGGGAACAGTAATGGCGAAAAAATTAGCTAGCTACTAAATCCAAAGGTTGGGTTTGTTTTTCTGTACGTCTGTATGGGTGCCCCGGTACTTTCCCTATCCACGTTTGCAACATTAGTATCTTCAAAGACGCCTGTGGAAGTCAAATATATTTTGATGTGGGACTATTGGGGACAGAACAATGCATACTTCGAGGGCCACCCAGACGTACTGCGTCAGGCAGTACTTTTGCACCAGGAGGAGGCGACTGAGGACTGTGATGCGTGAGCCTCTTTTCTTCCCGGGACAATTCTGCACCAGCCCCAGGGAAGACCCCGACCACACCAGCGCCCTGAGACAGCTGTGCGCATCCCGGCACTTCATAGCGGCGGACCACCTGGACGGGGACTCCCTTCGGAGGGGTAGCCACAGCTACGGGCCCCTGGGGACGCAGCTGAAGAAGAACATCCTGGAGCACTGGTGGGGCTCCGTGGTGATGTCCCGGGCGCAGGTGTTTGGGATCAGCACCCTGCACCAGCGCCGGGGCAGCCCGACACCCCGGGAGCGGGCTCTGAGGCTGGTGGACCGGGACGCCCTGCTGTCCGCGCTGCGCCAGGAGTCTCTCAGCAGGCAAGAGCTTGTAGAAGCCGTGGAGAGGAGCCTGACTGACGGCGTACCGGTGCGCAGCAGTCTGCTTGAAGGTACCTGCGTGCCTCTGTGTCTTCAGCGTTAAGCAGAAAGGAATAGACAGCAACATCGGCACGAATGCCGTTGGCTGTTGCCGGTGTTTTGTATTAAAAGCCCATGGAATGGCTAATTCAGAGAGCTGATGCGTTTTAACTTGGAGAGACTTCATTACTCTTGGGACACCAGAGAGGCATGCTTATTTTCTCAAGATACGAGACACATTGGCTAGTATGGAGGGAACAGATCTAAAGGGATGGATTTTTTTTTTTCCCCTTCTAAGACCGAAGCAGAAGCCCCGCACCCATGTTGTCCCTCCAGCTGTGTGACTGAGGTTCTTGTCGTGTCAGGTGCTCTGGACCAGTACGTGCCCTCGCTGGAGCTGGTCAACAGGAAGCTGCCCTTCGGCCTGGCAGAGACAGGGGTGTGCTACCAGCCCGTAGTGGCGCGCAGTGAGGGCACTACCAGGTGGGCTCCCGCCTGACCACCAGTCGCTCAAGACCTTCATCAAATGGGCGAGCTGCTTCCGAGGCCTTGATGACGGTTAACAGTAGCTGAGCTGTCCAAAAGCGCAGACAATTAACAAACTTAATTTAACAATTAATTAAACAATTAAATTAAATGTTAATTTAACAACGAACTGTCACTGATGCAGCTGCATATCTGTACTCTGTATTTCTGGCTGTTTCCCCACATGTCTATTCTTCTGTTTGTCTGTCCCATTTATTCCTCCTTACTCTTACCTGCACAAAGTGTTGTGGGACCAGCTTAACCCAATCCTAGATCCCTAAACTAGATCCAAATCATATTGAGCCGCCTAACGTCCATCTGGCTCGTTTGTTTTTTTTTGTCACTAATTGATTCGATCACTTCCAGTTATTACCGGAAGGAAGGCTTTAACGACACGGCTGGGTAGCTTGTTCCCTGCTCCCGCAGCCCTTGGTGTAAAGGCTCCTCGGCTCTGGGGAGGAGCGGAGGCCTGACCCGTGCGCTGTTCCCCGCAGGCCGGGCGAGGTGACGCAGGCGTCGCTGGCGTGGTTCTGCTCCCCCCGCACTGCCATGCAGTGGCTCGACTACTGGGCGAGGCAGCGGCTGCTGTGGTGGAGGAAGGTGGGTGCCCCCCCGAAACCTGGCGCTCGGCGCCCCAGCGCGGTCCGCCTGAGAGTTCTTCCGCGTCTCGCTCCGTGTCCCGCCGCTTCAGTACCGTCAGGCCGATGCGAGAATGATGGATGTGCGAGGAAAAGAAAAAAAAACGCAGATAGGAACTGTTGTTCTCCACGAACCGTGAAAAAGGCTCCTTTGTCCCGTTGAGATGGTGGAGACTTGATTCTGCGCCTGGTTTCTCAGTGCCTGGAGTTCTTGGTTCAGCCTGCAGTTTCTAATCGTCCGAACGCAGCTCGTCAGTGATGGACCGGGTGTCACTACCCCTCGTCCAAGTGCAGGTGGTCAGGGTCTAGTTGCGACAGGACTCCGCTGGCTGTGACCGGGGCGAGGCCATGTCGATTCAGTCCCGGCCCTCGCCTGCTGCCCTTCCCGACTCGGTGTTTGCTCTGGGGCTCAGAGTCCCGAGAACAGGCACAGGCCTTCCCAGGCTCGACATGGAGGACCCTGTCCCTCTCCTCAAGAGTCCCGACAGCAGCCTGGCGCAGAGCAAGCGTGACAGATGTACAGCTTGTATTGCTTCCCATCTTAGCCAGGCACGCTCCTGTCCTGTGACATCCGTCGCTGACACCTTGTCAATCAATCCTGTCGATTGGATTCATCAGCAGTACGAATTGACCACTGCCATATCTGTTCAATGTCTTGTCATTGCCTCTGCTACAAAGAATATCGCCGTTCTGCTCCTAATAGCTTTGTAAATTTGTTGCATTTCTAAATGATTAATCTTTTTCTGGATCTGTGTAACCTGTAGAGCGCCCCGGTGCGAGAGGCTAACAGCGGGCTGTGTTCAGTTTGCTCTAGGCCCGTCCAACTTCAGCAGTAGCGAGTTTGAAGAGGAGGAGGAGGAGGAGGAGGGGAAGACCGTGAAGGGGGTCAGGATTCTGTACCATTTCCCCTGGGGGCTGGAGCCCCTGGAGACGCTGCTGGGCCTCGGAGACAGGGAGCTGCTGCGGAGACACCAGGGCAGCAGGGCGAAGCTGCAGGTGGTCTTCCTCTCTGAGCCCCCCATGTCCCCATGTCCCCATGTCCCCATGTCCCCATGTCCCCATGTCCCCATGTCCCTTGGCCTGGCTTCGCTCCAGTCCTGCTGGTGTCCAGAGATATCAGTTGCCGCTAGAGGAAAAGTGAACATATAGGCTGTCTGTGGTCGTGCACGTTTCCCAGACCTGATGCTTTCAGTTGTGTGCTTTGCTTTGCAAGTTCGTTGTTGTTTGATGAGATGGGTCTGTCCGAGCAGCGAAGCTAGATAAGGGTGACAAAGGAGGGGCAGTTACAAGTGCAGAACAGCACAGAGCGGGGGTCTCTCTTGCCGTAACATCAGAAACAAAGTAGCCAGCCTTTCACACTCTCTTATGAAACCACAGAAGTGAAGTGAGGCAGACTATTCACCCATTATCCCATGATTTCACCTTGTGCATGTAGTGCATTCACCTTGCTTTGCAGTAGTATGCCACAGGAAACCCATTTTCCTGAGCCATAGGAATATACTCACAAGTCTGTGTTTTCCCCTCAGTGTCGGGATGAGAGGAAGTCTGTGGTGCCTCATGTGATCTCTGTCAGCGCGGACATGGACAGGGGGTTGCTGGCCTACCTGTACGACTCTCTGCAGCAGGTGAAGAAAGTGGACAGCAAGCAGAGGCTGCATCAGAGAAAGGTGACGCCCCTGGCTCTTGTTCCCCTGGAACGTGTTTGTGTAGAGTCTGATAGGTGTGGAGATACTAGACCCCAGATTCATCCTAAGCCGCTTTACAGACCTGCATAACATTTAAATCCCATTTTTTGGTATTGCAAAAGAAATATATTGTCTGTATTTTTCTGGGCTTTAATTGCTATATAGGGAATGTCTTGGTTTTTGCAGTGCTATTTGTTTTTGCAGTATCCGTGATTTGTTGTTGTGTACCAGGTTAATGAATGCCTCAATCCAGCGAGCCAGTGTGCATTTTCCTCTAACCCTTCCCACGCTCTGGTTCTGTCTCCAGGTGCTGAAGCTCCATCCCAGCCTGGCTCCGGTCAAAGTGGCCCTAAACATGGGGCGGGGCCACACGATGGAGCTGCGGCAGGTACTCGTCGCCTGCTCTCGAGATCTCAATTGAAGACATGAAACAGTTTTCAAACTTTTATGTCTGTATAAAAGTTTATATCTCGGAGAGACGTTTCATGTAGGTTTCTGGGTAAAGCAGTCTACGCAGCGGGGCCTGCTGGTTAGTTTCTAGCCACACACCTCTAGGCTGCGCTTGGTTTCCGGTCAGTGGTTTGGTGCATGGATCAGTTCGTGCAAAAAGTCCTGAAAGTACATTTTCACCTTCCAGCAGGAGGTCCCCACTGGGAGACTTTTGATCCGTGAGTTGGATGGATCTTAGAATTTGGCTCTGAAAACGGCACCAACATGAGCAAGTTCTGTTGTTCCTGCGTCGGAACTTTTGACACGCTGTGATAAAAATGTGATGACTGTCACCGCGGTAATGTCCACGCTGGCTTCGTTTCTGTAGGTGTGTGAGGGATTGCTCCAGGAGCTTCTGGAGAGTGGAATATCTGTGTGGCCAGGATACCTGGAGACCATGCCTTCCTCCATGGAGCAGCTGCACACCAAGTAAGCTGGTCATTCCTGACCTTGAGAGCAGCCCTTGTATGAGAGAAAAAGACTTTGCTTAAATGCTTAACAAGCTTAAATATTTTAAAGTTCAGGTAGGTAGCTGCGTCAGGACCTGAAGAAGGCTCCACGGCCGAAACGTGTTTTGTTTTCTTTCTTCTTTTTTCAGCAGGGAATAAACCTATTACTTGTTCCTTAAATATTTTATGTCACTCTAATTTGCCAACTGAATTGCTCAAGATGACTAGCTCAGGGATTCCAGTTGCATGCTTGGCTTGGGAGTAATAATACCCAGCAGAGTATTATTTTAATATTGCCCTTCATTGCAGTTGCTCCAAGTGCTCCACACAAAAACAAATGGGGCAACGTCAGTAAGAGCTCTCTCTTGGGGAGCATCTTGATTCAGATCCAGCTGTGATCGGGGTTCTCTCTATGGACAGAGTGCTGCCAGGGCTGGGTAGGTGTTAGCTAGCCAGGGCGCGCTCTCTCCCTGGTTTCGGACATGCGGAGACTTGCCAAGGGCCTGCAGGCTGGCAGTGACCTCGGTGAGAGAGCTCAAGCCCCTCCAATCGGTGCTAGCTCACCTGTGAGGCACTGTGGAGCTGGCAGCATGCCGAACGACAAATATGGGACTCAAATGGGTGACTGATGCACATTGCAGGAGAGCAGAGACTTAAAACAACTGCCCATTTAAGAAACTGGGTTGTTTTAAAAATAAAAATGCACAACTGGCGATTCCAAATGTTACAAACCTTCGTAACAGTGAGGGAACAGTTACAGTGCACGCATAATGCTCATGCTTAACGGTATCAGTTCTGCAAGTGCGCCCTGTGTGGTTTTCAGGTACGACGAGATGGGGGTGCTGTTCACCGTGCTGATCAGCGACACCACCCTGGAGAATGGGGTGGCGCAGGTCAGGAACCGCGACACCTCCATCAAGGAAATGATGCACGTTTCCGAGATCAAGGACTTCCTGGCCAAGTACATCACGGCAGCCGAGAAGACCTGAGGGAGCCAAAAGAAACGTTTCACATCTAAATAAAATAAAAATAAAGACCACGTTCTGTGTTGTTTTTGATGAAGCGTTTCTGTGTATTGTCCTCAGGTTAATGAACTTAAACTACGATGGGTTTTGGGGTATTACAAAATGTTTATCGGTGGACCCTAAAAACTGAATTGAGGAACGGGTATTTTAAGGATTACTTTAAATCCTATGAATTGATTGATATCCATGTGCTTTTCCTGCGTAATGTTACAGCATTAGCAAACTGTTTATTCCTGTATTCAATTAAAGGTGACCAATCCTGTGATTTGTTGAAAAGTCTGCTGTCCTGCTGAACATAACTTTGAAAGTTCTCTTTTAAATGGATTGGTTTAAAAAAACCTGTCATCTGACTTTAAAATCTGATACAAATATCCCTTAAATGTATCGGTCATATTTTTAAATGTTTGTTTCGAGAAACATTTTAAGATTTTATATGGTTCAACGGGAAGGTCAGTAGCGTTGAGAGGAAATCGATCGCCACATCCAAAATGGCCGCCCGAAGACTCCGCCCTCGGCAGTTTGACCTTTGCCAGGAATTTCCGCTAGGTGTGTTCCCATAATTCCCTACGCCAGCGTGTAAAAATGGCTGCGGAGAAACACGGCGAGGCTCAATCAGCCGTAATGGATGAGAACAAGGAAAAAAAACCCGAGGAAGGCCTCGGACTCGAGAGTATCCTAACAATCGTCACTGTCCTGACCTCCGACCAGATTAGAGGGCGCTGGGGTTCGTGCGGGTGAAGTGGGGGAAACTCTTGCTGCGTGCGGAGGGGGGGGTGGTTATAATGGGTACGTGTCACAACCGGGTCGCTCTCGAAATTTGAAAGCACAAATTCGTTAGACATATATAAAGTATGATCTTGCTTGGATATCCTGTGTGGCTGCAAATTAATCCTTGAGACTGCTACATTAGTTATTATCGTATCTGCTTGAATTTAGACAGCAGTCCTAATTGGGTAGAGCCGGCTTGATCGCCTGGTTTCTTGTAACTGAAACGTCTATCCCTGCCTCACAGCACGTTACGCGTTACTCCTTGGACATCTGTCACCAAGTCGCGTTTACCAGAGCATTGTTAGTCACCGCAGCAAAGTGTAGTTCTGTGCACAGAACGGGCTGTTCTTGTCAGGCTGTACCATCAATTATAATTTCTTACAGAGAGAGCTGGAGAGCTATGACACTGCTGTATCAGGGTCTGGATTGACAAGGCGATGTCATTGGCTCCCTTTTACCCAATCTGTGGAATTTTAACAGCTTGAACTCGTTTCTGTCTGGGCATGAAACGAGGCCAATCGTTGCACAGAGCCTATCAATAATTAATTTTGATTATTTAATGTTTAAGTAAATAAATAGATTTTGCAGACCTTCTTGTAACCTCTTGCGGAGTTTTGAGTTGGGTTACCAGTTTGATCTGTAGGCAAGGTTGTCCCTGAAGATTAACCTGGTGAATAAATCAAATTAAATTTGTATTAAATTTAAATTAAGCTGGAACTGAGGACGCGACCCCCACACAGAATGTTTTGAAGCGCCTGAGAAAGTTAGTTTTGTTCAGAGAAATGTCCACAGATAAGATAGGATCACTTTATTAGCCATATACAATTTTTTGCGTTAAGAATTTGTCTTTTTGCATACCCCGGCTTACTCTCCAAGGCGGGGAGAAGCTTGGAGTCATTTATACGGCGCCCTTGGAGCAGCTGTTGTTAAGGGCCTTCCTCAGGGGCCCAACGGAGTAATATTCCTCTGCAAGCCGCGGGATATGAACTGGCAATCTTCCAGCCACAGGCGCAGATCCTTAGGAAGAGGAAAAATGAACATATAGGCTGTATATTGCCGTGCATGTTTCCCTGACCTGATGCTTTCAGTTTTCATCAAGATCACTTTATTAGCCCTATACAATTTCTTGCATTAGGAATTTTGGCTTTTCACATACCCCAAACTGCTCTCCATGAGACACACAGGCACACAGACAGGGAGAGAAGCTTGGGGTCAGAGCGCAGGGTCAGCCATTTATACGGCGCCCCTGGAGCAGCTGGGGTTAAGGGCCTTGCTCAGGGGCCCAATGGAGTAGGATTCCTCTGCCGGCCGTGGGATTCGAACTGGCAATCTTCTAGCCACAGGCGCAGGTCCTGAGTCACAGTGCCACCCCATGTTTTGCGTGTTGATCTGTCCGAGATTGATCTGTCTGAGTAGCAGGGCTGGGTGAGGGTTGCGAAAGCAGAGGCAGGTCCCAGGTGTTGAACAGAGGGGATTGTCCCAGCACGTGACCAGCAGGCTCCTTAATGTGGCCTCGCAGTATTGCAGATCATCAAGGACTCTCAGCAGCAGCACGGCCTGAGGCATGGGGACTACCAGCGGTACAGGTGAGTAGGGGGCGCGCGCTGCGGGGGGGACCGGCAGGGCGGGTCCGAACGGTCGCTCTCTGGAAGGCCCGGTCGCTCACCTTGCCCCCTCGCTGTGTGTCTCAGGGGCTACTGCTCCCGCCGCCTGCGACGCCTGCGCAAGACCCTGGGTTTCAAGATGGGCAACCGCCACAAGTTCACGGGGAAGAAAGTGACGGTGGAGATGCTCTCCGACAGCAGGTGCGTGTACCTGCCCTGTCCTGCTGTACTGATCGGGCGCAGCCCTCTGGGCTCTGACGCAACACGTAATTCGTGTGCACCCGTTTGGCTTAATTAAAAGAATCTGGAGTTGTTTTTGCATTAGGGAAGAGATGTCTCCTGTTCACATGCATCCCTTCGGATTCTCAGATTTCCTTCTCCCTCTCGCTCTGTTCCACTCTCATCCTGTCTCTCAGTGCTCTCAGCTCGGTATTTTGCTTTGAACATTCATTGCTGTTTGCTTCGTGGTCTCTGCTCCCCTCTCCCCCCCGTGTGCCCGCCCGGCAGGTACCTGCTGCTGGTGCTGATGGAGGCGGAGCGGGCCTGGAGTTACGCCATGCAGCTGAAGCAGGAAGCCAACACCGAGCCCCGCAAGCGCTTCCACCTGCTGTCGCGCCTGCGCAAGGCGGCCAAGCACGGCGAGGAGCTGGAGCGCCTGTGCGAGAGCCCCAGGGTCGACGCCAAGACCAAGCTGGAGGCCCAGGTGGGGAGAGTCCGGGTGGGGGGGGGCTGCTGAGCTGCGCTGCGCGCACGAACCCATTTCAGTGCATTTGTGCGCGTGACAAATGAACTGAGCTGAACGTCCTGTGTGAAGAGCGGAGTCCTCTGCTGGTGTTGGAGAACTGGCCTCCTCCCTGGCTGAGCTCTTAAAGCCTTGTCCCTGGGGCCTCCCCCTCGTGTTTCTGCTAACCCGCTCTTCCTTACGAACCCCATACGTTAAGGTGTGAAAACTAAAAACCTGAACCTTTTTAGAAGCCCTTCAGTAACTGGCGACTCAGATGTGTGAAAGCAGGAAGTGGGGTCTCAAGGCCGCGGATTGGGTTACAGCCTTTTGAGCTTTATACAGGGGGAACTGTATAAATCTCTGCTTACATCTTTCCTGTTTACAACTGACTTGTGGAATATATTTATATTTATAATGGTGCAATACAACGTTTTGTGTACTGTTCTGTTCTGGTTTGTTTTTTGTATATTCTGGACTGTGAGCAGCTCTTCTTAGTGCACTTCTCACTGACTTCATTGTATGTTTTGTATTGTTGTATTATTGTATCATTTTGTTACTCTGTGGTAAGCTGCTGTTCCACTGCAGTTTCCCTCACGGGATCAGTAAAGTATCTATCTATAAATCTATCAATTGTGACCTGCCTCTTCCCTCTCCCTGGCCTGTGTCTGGAGCTCTTCCGCTGCGAGGACTCTCTGTCTCCTGCAGGTGGCAGCAGTGAGCAGTGGCTGATGTATTTTTATTTTAATTGGCAGGCCTACACCTCTTACCTGACTGGGATGCTGTGGTTCGAGCTACAGGAGTGGAAGGCAGCCATGGAGGCCTTCAACAAGTGCAAGTATGTGAAAAGAGCCACAAGTGTGCAGCTGCTCAGGAAGCACTGCTGTGAGGATGGTGACTTCCCATTGCTTGGACCCCTGAGGGGTTACATTTTGATTAGACACCAGGCCATCAGAGTACAGTGGTTCTTCCTGACATCATAAGGTCATAATTAATAAAAACCTTTTTTTTTAACTTAAAATGGAGAGTAAACCTTGAAGGCTCCGATTTAAGGAGCGGCGTTAGTCGTGGTGTGGAAGACAGCAGACAGCCTGTTTCTGCCTGTTTCTGCACTAGATGGTAATTCATGTGAGGGAAAAGGAGCTGGACAGAAGTTTCGGAAGTTTTTTTTGTCATAAAGTTGTATTTTGTGCCGGTGGTTTTGCACCGGGCGGGAGCTCTCTGCTCTCTGCTGACCCACACGCTTGTTTTGCAGGACGATTTATGAGAAGCTGGCCAGCGCGTTCACAGAGGAGCAGGCTGTGCTGTACCACCAGCGAGTGGAGGAGATCTCCCCTAACATCCGCTACTGCGCCTACAACATCGGTGAGGAGCCCTGCAGCCCTGCACACAGCTGTCGGCACTGGGGGGGATTCGTGTTTGCGGGACAGGGAGAGCTGCTTCTGTAATGTCTCTGCATTCTTGGAAAATGTCCGTCCGGCAGCCATTGGATTGTTGGCATGTGGGGCTCGAGTCGTGCAACAGGTCATGCTTTTGCTTAGCTGTGCAGTGAACACGGTTCTTTCTCTTTTATTTATGGTCCCCAGTCAGTTCAAGTAAAGGGAGAGTCCTTACCTCAGGTTGTTTTATTAAGCCCCCCCCGGCTAACGAGCGCTCCTGCTGCTCTGTTTCTAGGTGACCAGAATGCCATTAACGACCTGATGCAGATGAGGCTGAGCGCCGGAGGTGGTGGAGGCATGATAGCGGAGAAGCTGGAGGTGAGTGTGACCGGAGAGGGGGCCGTCGCGGTCTGGGGTGGGGCTGTTAGTCAAAGTACAAGTACTTGTTACCAAGAGGTTCACAGTTCTCACTCTTGGCTCTGACTCTCTAGCACTAGGAGTCGCTCGTGCTCAGCCCAGATCTCTCTGACATGGTCTAGATGAAAACGGCAGCTGCACTGCACTTTATTACTATTTTGGGAGACGTGTTGTATTGCTGTAGGTGTCTGGGTGCACGGAGATGCATGTATTCATGAAAGCAGTTCTTTGAGATACTTCACTTTTTTTTTTAAGATGAGAACGTAGACCATTTTAACTGTGTGCCTTAGATTGGTGACCCTGCCATGTGCTGTCATATCCCTCTGATCTTTGGGATGTACTTTGTTTCATCAGTTAAATCCCCTAATCAAATAGTCATACTTTACACGTGGTTTGGAAATAAAAGCAGTGCTTAGAGAATCATGTTGTGTTCCTATGACGTGAGATTATACTGGCATGGTTGAGGTCATGTAGGGCAGTATAGTCCAGTATCTGTGGGTCCAGACAAGATAAGGTTGTGGCACAGTTCAGGATCGTGGCAGTGGTGTTCAGACAGGGTGCCAGCGGTGAGGGGGTGACTGTTGTGTGACTGTTGCGTTCTGTGCTGATGGTGTCGTTGTGCCCAGGCCCTGATCACCCAGACCCGCGCCAAGCAGGCCGCCACCATGAGCGAGGTGGAGTGGCGTGGCCGGACCGTCCCGGTGAAGATTGACAAGGTCCGGATCTTCCTGCTGGGGCTGGCGGACAACGAGGCGGCCATTGCTCAGGTGAGCCCCCCTCTGGCTGGTGCCCTGACCCCCTGTTTTATATCAGTGCCACAATCAGCTGGGGCCTCATGGAAGCTTTATTTATTACAGGCAGCTTGACACCTGTCACTGGACTAAAAACACGTTTCAAGAACATTAATAGTGAATAAGGTTGCAGCAAGTCTCTCTCTCTCATCCTAGCGTTAATCTCGCATCAGCAGGGTCCGCTTGTCGGCACGCCCATCTCCATTTGGTGGTTTGAACCAAATCTTTGAGCTGACGTTGCCATGAAATGCGACCGAGAATACTCCAACCGGCGCGTCACTCCGCCTGCTGTCGGAGAAGGTTGCAACAAGTCTGAATAACATAAATCATTTGCAGGATACAGGTTTTGTTGTTGGTTATCTAAACTGAATTGGCAGAGATTTAACATTTTTTTCTTTATAATGCAAAATGACTTCCTTTGGTTTATGCATCCTGACCTTGACTATCCATTCAGTGGTGGTTTTGCCAACTCTGGTCGCCACCAGGTGGTGCTGTTTGCTTCTGTGTTTTTTTTTCCCGGAAGCCCCTGTCATTCGTGTGCACCTGTTTTGAGTCACCACTCACCTGCTCGGAGGGACGCGTGTCTGCCTCTCCCTGCCACACCCTCACCGCACACCGACAGCGGACCACACTCACTCCCAAAGCACGAAGGCAGTCACACCGAAACCTCAGACACTGCCACTTTCCTGATAACCAGCACACCTGTTTTAAATGGATTTTTGTATTAACGTTTCAAGTAAACACCCAGAAGTGAGCTGCAAGGACCATGAAAATACATACCATGGGGAAATAAGATAAGATAAGATACCATGGGGGAATAGTAGAGGCTTTTTAAGGAGTTTCAATGCAACTTAACACAGAACTATCCGTGTGAAAAGTGTTTGCCTTTAGAAGAGTGAAAAGACCATATTGCATGGTGCGTAACTCTCCTCTGGCATCTAACATATTGAAAGCTTACCTCTGTACTGGGGTTGACTGTGCTCCAGTTTGCCCTGGGGTACTCAGCTAGCTGGGTTGTTTGGACAGCGTGCTTCGTAGAACAAATTAAATAAGCACTTATTGAAAACCATTTGTTATGTTGTGTTCCTAGAGGGAGGGAGAACCGCAGACTCTCTGGGAGCCGAGAGACAGGTTTGGTGCCCCCTCCCAGTTCACACACTCCTGTGTGTGTGTGTGTGTAGGGTGAAGAGGGACGACTGGTTCCCCCAGTTGGTCTTGTACAGGATTTTGCCAGTTTAGGCGACTTACCCTGCTGTGTAGGGTGAAGGCCACTACCGCATCTGCTCTCCCTGCATTATGCTATTACTCTATTGCTAGAGTAATGGCTATCCGACCTAGTTTGCTTTCACTGAGATGTATCATTAATGTTTGCAGAGTCTGATACACACTCCTCAAGTGGTTCATCTTGCAGCTCCCTGCAGGTTATTCCTTATCACCCTTTCTGCTGAGATGGCCATACTATCCATAGATAAATCACTTTGTGTCCCATTCATAATGCAGGGAGAGCCAGCCCCCCGGTGAAAGTGCTCGGGCACGGCGCAGGGGTTAGTCCGAGAAGGAATGTCTTTTTAACCTGTTGTGTCGGATTGCTTGCATTCAGACATGTCACTCGCTTTTTTTTTTCTTGTCCAACCGTAGGCAGCTTCTGGAATTTTTATGAAGATTCCACTTTTAAAGTTCGGCACGAAAAATTGCACAATAAAGGTGCTGCCTTCCTAGGTGGTATAAAAGTGGTAATTCTCATAATTGCTTAAACCATAGGAAGCCGCGCAACTTTCCAGCAGTCTGCAGCAGAATTTCACTATGCGAGTTATAATTTGTCCCACTTTGCAAAGAGTCTTTGCAGTCCACTAATACACACGGCCTCTGCATTCGGTTGTTTTAAGCACATGCTGTGGGTTGTGGTGTGGTGTGCAGTACCCTAAATGCTTCTAGCAGTAGATGGAAAATGCAGCAACATCCCCAGGGATCTGGGTCCCAAATTCTGACGTGGGCGCAGCACAAGAACAGTATAAAATGAGATATTTAATGTTTAAATATTTTAATAATCATTCAAGCATTGTTGCTTGCACAGCAACCACATGTGATGGCACTTTTTCAAATGTGCGTTACACAGTTTTTAGACAAGTGTTGTGATTGTAAAACCTTAAATGTGCATCTTGTAGTGCAACACAGGAAATGTTGCTTTCCACCTGAACAAGGTGTTAAAAGAGGGGAAAGTTGGGTAAACTTATTTACCACATTTAAACAGATTTCCTGCAGTGCTTGGATTATGCACATTCTTTCTCATTGTGCCTCGAACAGAATACCTATTTCTTCAATTAGTGCTTAAACAAAAACTGACAGGTAGCAAGTCCTGCTTGCACAAGCCCAGGGTTCGCACTCATGTTTAACCAGAGGTGAGAGGGGATTGTGCCACTTCTGGAGCTCTGTGGGCTGGATCTGGGGTGGGAGCGGCGTGGCGAGATGAAGAACGTGGTCAGCAGCCTCGTGTCCCTCTCCCTCCTCCCAGGCGGCTAATGAGGACACGAAGGAGCGCCTGTACGAGACCCTGCTCAGCGAGTGCCGGGATTCCATTCAGGCCGTGCGGGAGGAGATCAAGGCCGACTCTGTACGTACGGGGGCTCGTCCCAATGTGCCTGACCGACTGCTCGGGCTCATCGCTTCACGCCTGCATTAGCTCACTTCTGCCTTCTGTTCTGCATGGCTTTCGACCTGTCTCTTCTGTTCTAATTTCTAAACGTCATCCATGACATTGAGTCGCGTGATTATTTGAAGAAAGGGCAACTATATGGAGAAGGCTGCATTTCAATAATACCTCCTTGTAGGCGGTCTGTGATCTAAAACGAGGCGGTGGCATGGCTCCGTTTTGTTTCTGAAGAGGATGTTGGGAGGGTGGAGTTAAGTGGAAGCTTGATTGTCTATAATTTGCAGAAGCAGCGAGAGAGAGCCATGGACATGGACACTGGGAAGGTCTCCAACCTGCAGTACCTGCACAGGTAATGAAAAAAATGTTTGTTTTCCTTTATATACTCCCTCCTCCTTTGCTGAGGTGCTACAAGTTCCTCAGTTACTGACGAGGGAAATTGCATTTAATTGCGTTACTGGTCAATACATCTGGTGCATCCGAAAGCTAGTAAGAGGAACGTGCAATGAGTGTGGTGAAGCTGAAGAATTATAGTCATCTGCAGCTGGCCCGTGTTTGGAGCTAGCACGCCGATAGCATCATTTCGTGTCCCGTGTTAACGCGTACCTCTCTCGTTCCTGATTCTAGCTACCTGACCTACCTCAAGCTGTGGACCGTGGTGAAGCGCAATGAGAGCATGGCTCAGGCTCTGCATGCCAAGCTGAAGGAGCCGCAGCCGGACGAGAACAAGAGGGGTCCCCGGCCCCAGGATCTCATCCGCCTCTACGACATTATTTTGCAGGTAAGCTGTTCTCCTGAACCACCGTCATTCAGTCAGTTCGGTTTGCTTGATGACTGAGCGTCTGCCTGGTGTCTGGATTGAGTAAGGTTACTAATTGCTTAATTGTGCTTAATTGTCCCCAAGTTTTAAGATATGGAGAGACCTGTAAAATCTCCTCAAGTGTAGCACAAGTTGAGTCAGTGTTGCTCAGCACTGTGCAACATGGGAACTAGCTACAGTGATTATAGCATTTGTTTGCTTCTTGCTGCAATTTGCATTTTTATTAGGTTTTCTGGAATGAAAATGTTCAGAGGATTTTCACAAAGCCAGCCAGGTCCTCTGTATTGCAGGCTGGCACTGCTGATGCTGCGCCGCGCTGCAGGGCAGAGCAGGGTGGCGTAGCTGCTGGCGTGCAGGCCTGTAGGCCGGGGGGTCACTGGAGAGCTGCGCCGGATGATGGTGTGAGTCTTGCCTCTCCTTCCCTCCTCAGAGCCTGGCGGAGCTGTCTGTCCTTCAGGGCCTGGAAGAAGACCACAGCTTCCAGAAGGAGGTGGCCCTGAAAACACTGGTCTACAAGGCCTACAGGTAAAGAAACTGGACATGATCTAAAGAGATGTCTGTCCATCTGCAGAAATTTACTCTGGTTTTATTGAAGCTTTTCGAATGATTAGTATTCACGTGTTATGTGTCTAGAAACATGATTTGTAGTCATTGGAGTCTGCTCTTCCCCCATGCAGGTGTTTCTTCATTGCCCAGTCCTATGTACTGGTGAAGAAGTGGAGTGAGGCGTTGGTTCTGTATGAGCGAGTCCTGAAGTACGCCCGCGAGGTCCAGTCACAGTCCAGGAACCTGAAAAACAGTCTGAAGGCATGTTTGTTTTATGTCTCTTGCTGAAAAATATGTTGCAGCATTGTTAGCATCGCTGTCTACTGTACCGAAAACTCAGATGAAACTGCAGCAGGGCAGAGAGCTGGAATGTTGCACTAGTGGTAGTTGTAGTAGGATAAAGTGGCTCACAAGGTGATGAAATATCAATAACCATCTAAGACTTGGCAGGCTTCCATAAACTGTTGGAGTAAACTTGCAGAATTGTCCTTCAATAGGTGTGGCTTTCAAAGCAGTGTGTTGCACTGTGTGTACCAGGAGTGACAATCACAGTAGCAGCCTACAATACAGTAAAATAATTTCCTCTTTATTGCCTTTATTGCAAAGGTATCAAATCCCAGCAGCAACTATTCCAGAGCGTACAAAAAAACTAATCAAAGATGGAGACACGGCCAAACGTTATTAATAATCTTAAAATTAAGGAAGTATTCTGCTTCTTGGAGGATTAAGTTGAAATTAGATATAGTGTCTAGATGTGACCCACTCACACCTCTCTTTCCTGTAGGATCTCCCAGATGTGCAGGAGCTGATATCTGAGGTCAATGCTGAGAAGTACTCGCTGCAGGCTGCCGCTATCTTGGGTGGGTATCAATGGCACTGTTTGGAGAGCATCCAAAGTGCCTAAGGTCTTCGCCAGCAGCAAAGACTCCCATCAAGTAAAATTCTGAAACCTTTTTCTCCCAGAATGTTCTTTAAATTTAAGGGTTTTACACAGAATAGCTGAACACTCACACCTGCATCACCTTGCTAAGGTAAAAGGAATCCAGAAGTTTTACTGGATTTATGCAGTCATCTTCTCAGGTGTAGCATTAGATAAGACTTAGGTGTTTCACTTCTATGTCTTGGCTTGACTTAAAAATTTCACATATTTGCTTCAATGAAAAGCCTCTTTTTTACTGCCTTCTTTGATTGCAATGTTTTACCCTTTTGCATTGCTGAAATTCCTCTGGTTTTTATAACCTGGGCAGTTTGAGCAGTTCGAGGTCTCGTTTTGGCTGCCCATTACTTACGAAGTCTGTGCGCGTTCTGACGGCGCTGCTGTCTCTCTGCGTTTCCGTTTCAGACACCGAGGACGTGTGTGAAACCCCTTTGCAGTCCCAAGTCAAAGACGGCAAGGTGAGTCCGAGTGTTGATCATTGAGACTGGAGGAAAATAATTAAATCCCTTTTCTCAGCGGGGAAGAAAACGAGCCCTTTGGAAGCTGGGTGGGATCGAACGCGGACTGCATTTAGCATCCTGAACGACGGAATTTGGAAAGAGTGAATTGAAAGCTCAGAACACCGAGATGAAAACCAGAGCCGTTGCATACTTCTGTGACCTGTCTTTATTCTTCTTCACACTGTGGAAGGTGTGGGCTGGTGGTGTTCTAATGCTCATCTAGGTTACCCGGTATAGGTTTTTGCAGTAGACCACTTGTAGCATTTGTCTGGCCTGCGCATCGTCATGTGAAATAATATAGGCAAATAGAAATGGGGGAAGCTTTCTCAGGATTTTTGGCATCCCCTTTGGGTGAAAACATGAATGTAGAAATTAATAAGGGTTTATGCTGGGGGGGGGTTAAGTCACTGTCGGTGATGGTTGTAAGTGTTTGCACCCTGTTGCATAAGGCTGAGGCGTTAATGAAAGTGTCACTCTGGGGTGGCAGGAGAAAAGGTACTTTCCAGTGAAATTGGGCATCATCCATCTCCATTAGAATAACACACTCAGCCCATAGCTTGATTGATTACATTACATGGTAAGACCCCTCAGGCTCATGGGAGTCTCTGCAGGCTCTACTGTCGAGTCAGGCAGCTCCACTCCTCTTGTATTCCCCCTGTTTCTTTGTATCCGTACCCAATTGTTTTTGATTCCTATGCCGAATGCTCACTTAATTCCTTCTGGTTCCATTGGCTCCCTTGTTGCCTTCATCACGGTTCACAGTAAAGGACAGAGAGGGCAGTGGGCTCTGCTCTCGTCGGCGTGCGTGTGCGCGCGCTTGCCACTGGCGCGCCGGCTGGAGAGTTCTGACCCGATTCTTTTTTTCCTTTCCCTGCTTCTGTCCCCCCACCTTCAGCCTCTCTGTGAACGACTGGAGACCTTCTCCATAGACGCCTCCCTCGTCGGCAAGCAGCCCAACCTGGTGCAGTTCCCCCCCGAGTTCCAGCCCATCCCCTGCAAGCCCCTGTTCTTCGACCTGGCGCTGAACCACGTGGCCTTCCCGCCTCTGGACGACAAGGTGGAGCAGAAGGGCAAGGGAGGCCTCACCGGCTACATCAAGGGAATCTTTGGATTCGGCAGCTAATCTGGGCCCAGGCTTTTTTTCCCCCCAGCCTTTTTTTTTTTTTGCAAAGGCCTAGGGGTTTGTAGAGCTCAGCTCTGGGCCTTCTGCAGCCTGCATGGGCCCAGGAACA
Organism: Lepisosteus oculatus; assembly: GCF_040954835.1. Classification (NCBI taxonomy): domain Eukaryota; kingdom Metazoa; phylum Chordata; class Actinopteri; order Semionotiformes; family Lepisosteidae; genus Lepisosteus; species Lepisosteus oculatus. Next base: position 45,498,166 of record NC_090704.1, on the reverse strand, counting down.
CATGCCGATGGAACTCCTGGACTTGCTTTGACCGATGGATTCTAGCATGTTTTATGGGCTTGTGTTCCACAGCCTGCGTAGTCCACTAGTGGGCTCTGTTAGGTAGTATCCTGGAGTATCTTTAAATATCATTTTTAATACTAAGGCGCCTTCAGTATGCCATGTTGACATGTCAGATACTGGGAGCCTCACCTCTGTGCTCAGTACCTTTCTCGCAGTGTTTCACCAAAATCATTCCAGACGCAGAACAGCAAAATATGACTGGGTTTTAAATTGCTTACCAAGACTGGGAACATAAGCAATTGTATATTCTTTTTTTTTTTTTTAGAAATTAAGTACAACAAGCAAACGAGTTAGATGATGGGTAAACCGTCAGTGTTTTTATACATTAGAACCACTTTGATCACCGATTTAACTACATGAGGTCAGTGTATAGTTCCTGCACCTTGGGTTTGAGAAATGGGTTTGTGTCCACACCATTGACCTTGTCTACATTTTCTGACGGCATAGTTGATGTTTTGGGTACCTTACTGTTACTGTAGTGGGAATGCACTGGAGAGGTGTGAACGTTATTGTACTTCAGATTGTGAAACTGCAGACCACGTGCATGGAAGGTAATCCTTTTCCTGTGAAGAGATCGCAGATAATTAAAATGATTTTCTTTCTGTGTTGAAGCACTAAATGAGACCTTTGCACTTGGCGTTTCTTGCTAAGGGAATGTTTTTTTTTTTGAAAGAAAATGCTTGGGTGGCTTGTCAGAGTTCGCCCTTCTTATACGAAAGGTGTTGCAGTGACTCACCCTGGACACGCCTCGCCATGCTGCAATAAGATGCCCACACCCCTCCACCCCACCTGGCACAGAGCTGCCAGATGATCTGTCCCTTTTATTCTGCCCTTTGTCTTCGGTGCTCTTCTGGCCACAGGAACAGCTGGGAGCAAAGGGCAGTCTGCACTGGCCTTTAAACTCAACAGATGTTTTTGTATTGTAACTCTTTGGCTAAAGTAAACCCCCCCCCCCTTGCAGTTGTCCATTATCAGTAACAGTTTATTTCACTAATAGGTGAATAATAATATTCAGCTAATAGGCCACCATGCGCGGTCATGTGGTCTGCAGAGTCTGCCAGCGTCTCGTGTTCCGCAGGAAAAATGGGGTGCCATCCTTCCACGAGATCATCCATCACCTCGCACTTGGTTGATGGAGGTAGAAACATTTGGCCTTGGGCGTTGTTCCAAAGCATCCCATGAAGATATATTAATGTAACGGATCTGGTGACGGAGAAGATAACATCAGCATCATGATCATCAAAGCACTGGATGACCATATGTGCTCTGTGGGAGACGGCATTGTTATCCTGGAAGACATCTCTCCTAGCAGGAACACTGGCTGACGATGAACAAGTACAGGTTTATTCCAGGCTGAAAAGAGAAGAAAAGAAACGCAACGTTTCGGCTGTGGAGCCTTCTTCGGGTGTCCTTCTTCCCATCTATGCTTTCTAAACAGTTAACGTCTTCTGTAAAGACGGAGCGGTTTGGTAGGTGTGTGAGTATTTAGAGGGCCTGTCCCGTGAAAAGATCTCTCTTTAGAAACTGGCCTCTACCGATACACGGAGATGTTTGAGATTGTTCAGATTGCTGTCGTTCCCCGTCGCAGTGGCTCTGCTGAGCGAGTTTCTTCACCCGCTACGGAAATACTAATGGAGGTAGTTGCGCTTGGCCTCTGTGTGACTTAGCCCCTTTATTCTGCGGAGTCTCTAGCGCACCCAGTGCCAAAAGGGAGTCAATGGAGGGTGTCTTCCCAGCTGCAATAGGAGCAGCAGGAGCAGTTCTGGCGTTTCACATACTCCCCCCATTATCAGCCCCTGCTCTTGTGCGCCGCACCTGGGCTCCGGTGCAGCTGCCAGCCCAGTCCCGTGGCAGGTGTTGTTCTCGGCAGCGGGCCTGCAGAGATGGTGTCGGACCGGGGTCATGCAGCCAGACAGCACTTTGACCTCGGGCGCCCATGGGTGTGACTGCAAGCATTGCTTGTGACTAAGAGAACTTCATTGTCCTTTTGTCCTTGTTGCTCCCAGCCTCTCGCCTATCATTTTAGAAGCATTTTTAGCCAGGCTCCCTGTTCGGAGAAATTAAGGTTAAGCGCTGGAGCTCTCGGATGGAAATAAACCCTCCGTTTCCTACTTTCTGTTATTCTGCGTCTCTCTTCCTCTGCCTCGCTCCTTTGTAAAGCTGAAGGCCGGTCGATGTGATTTGTCGGTTGTATTCACTGCCACAATACCGCGCAGAAAATGCCAGAGCAGGGTGTATCTTGGCTTTTCGGACACGCCTGCTCAAACCGCAAATATGTTTGGTGTTCTAACGATGCCGAGAGGCCTGATCTTATCTGGGTGCGCAGACGGCAACCTGCAGATCCCCTGCCCCCGATTTTTATTGACTTTCCCTGGCGCTGGTTTATCGGTGGACTTGAGATGGGGGCACCGGTTCAGGTGCTAGACAGATTCCCCAGCAGGCTTCATGGGAGTACAGGGGCTCCTGTCCATCTCTTACAGGTGCAGGGAACTTGGGAGAGGGCGTGTCACTGTTTGACACAGAATGTCATTCAGGAGGGCGTTGAAACTGTTTAAGGGACAAAAATGTATTTTTTTTAAACCTTTCTAAAACAACAGGTTTTCCTTTTTTCCCCCCATGTTTGAGCACCTCTATTGTTGGCCTCCTGGTGCTGTTCTTCTGCTGAAGGTGCCCAGTGTCTTGAGTCGGCAAGCCGGAGGTGGGAGACAGAATTCAACTGCGCTGCTCAGCGGGCACTCTGCACGCTGTCGTTACTTCACCCCTAAAGTGAGGGCGTGGCAGATGGCACCCAGCCATGTGGGTACAATTTCACCCTGACCTTTCAGGAAACAGGCCCGTGTGACTCTTGGGTGACTGGCCCACTCACAGCTGGGTCACCACAGAGATCCAGCTCACTGAAAAACTGAAAGAATCCTCATCTGCTTCTTCTTGAGTGTCCCGGTGAAAGCGCCTTCAGTAGGTCACCTCTGCTGCAGGGACGATGACTTACTCTTCGGAGGGCCTGAAGCCGGGTTACTTGGTTTGTTTGTATATTAGGAAAATGAGCGGGACAGGTGTCAAGTCACCATGAAGGGAAGTGCTTTCTGGTCTTGACCATTGACGTCTTCGTTTGAGTAGTATGGCTGAGAGCTTTCTAGTTGATCTTTTTGTCAAGTATTTGATGTCCTGTCTGAGTTTTCCGTGCTGGGTTTAGGGCTTTGTCTTATTGTCTCAATGTCTCCTTCTCACAAGGTTGCTGTTGTGATGTTGTGAGGAAACTGTTGCTTTAATACACCACGTGCTTCAATCTTTCCCCGACAACCGCGCCTGCGCTCATTCTGCCTGCTCCTCCGGGTGTGCACAGGCGTGTCTGCTTGGGAGAGAAAGCACAGCGTCGTCTTGTTCTCTGGAGCAGGCACTGCTTAGGGAACCTGTAGGCCCTGTTTCTCCAGCTCCTTCAACACACGTCTCTTGAGGCTTCTGGGAGAGACCGAAGGGCTGTGTGGTGCGAAAAAGTCATCCCTCTCCTTCTTTCAGTCCCTGTCTCTCTCTGCCTGAGTCTCCTTCTCTCTGCTGGTTTCTTTATCCACTCAGTGTCCCTCGCTCTGGCCCCCCTCCGATTTAGAAAATGCCCTCCATATTGCTCTCCAAGTCACACTCTTGCGCTGACAAACCTGTGTCCCACCCACAAAGGTTGCAGTTCACAAATTTTAATTGCTCAGCGATCCTATTTTTTAAATGAAAAGGTGTTTGCCTGAAGCTGTGCTGTGGCGTTACTGTTGGCAGTGTGGAATTGAAGACCAGTCCTTGTCACGCCTGAGTGTTTTCAGTACTGTGTGTGGCAGCACCGGAATTTCACTGTCTTGCATTGTGGTTTTGTGCCAGGATGGGCTGACTTCCTGGCCTTTTCACTTACTGAGCGTTTGTCCACCACAAAAAGATCACAGGTCTGCAGGTCTACGGTATCTGCCGCCTTTATGCATCAGTGGGTGGAGATCGGGGAGCCGTGAACTCCTGATGAAACCGTTAATGGGCCTGAATGAAAGCCGGAAGAAGAAATGGCTCTTAAGTTCCCTCTATCTGTAGATTGATGCATTTTTTTTTCTATCGTTAAATTTAAGGGAGTCTTTTTTTGGTGGTGGGGTCTGTGCTTCACGAAAGCAGTCTCGGAAATTAGAGCACAGTCTGCTGCATTTCCTTGCTTGATGTTCAGGGGGCAGGGGCCAGGGAAGAGGTGCCGGTTTCAGGAGGTGATATGCCAGAAATGTGGGCGTGCTGGCTGCAGAGGTGCCTTGGAACTGGCCTGGCTGCATTCCTCAGCTCTCTCAGAAGTTTGGCTCTCCGGATGAGGCCAAGTCCTCTCCTCTTCCCACGCTGCTCTGCCGCCCGGAGTAGGCCAGGCCCTGCAAGCCCATTGCAGCTTGTGTGAGCAGGGGTAGCGAACCCCGTATTAAAGCCTGAGAACAATGAGTTGCATTGCAGGGGTCCATGTGCACAGCGACTTGACGACACCTGGTCACACGTACATCCTTCTGCCTGACACAGGGCCGGCGGACAGCAGCTCACAGCTCGGGCGACTAACGCCACTTCACTCTAAAAAAACTAGATGAGGTGAGCGGGAGTCTGGCACCTGGAGTTGGTCTCATTGGGGCATATACAGTGTTTTTTTATTTTTGCAAAAAAAAACATTGAGTGTTTTAAGGATGTTGTAGCTATGGAAGTGAGAAATGAAATGCTAATGAAAATATTGATTTGCGTTTCCTGCTGATGAGTTCAAGTTAGTGTGTTTTTTAAGGCTCCATGTTGTTTAAAAGCAGCAGGTACAACGAAGGTAAGAGAATTCTCACTGGGCAGGCCGAGATTGATCTTCCCTTTCCCCTCTGCTGTGTTTAATTAATCAATCAGTTAGTTGATTAGTGGCCACACTGATAAAAGCAGACTTCCCTGAGTCTTCCCTGGCCATGAAACAAGACCTTTGTTAACAAAAGTAAAGCTCACTAACCAAATTACCATAAATTAAGGGATGGTAGTGTGAAAGAACTCTTATCTTTCCTGACGTTTGCAGTGAGTATGTCCTCACTAACACAAGCACAGGGCCTGCCTCTGCACTTCCTGTATGGACCTGGTCTCCATGGTGACAGGAAGCATCTCTCTAGACTCGCCCCAGAGTAAGCAGCCATGCGTTCCCTTTGAAGGAAGGGATGTCAGTCCATGAAGGCTTTGGAAAACGGAAAACATTGTTTAAATGTCTGAGAAACCTAGCAATGTGGAAGCTGTATGTGTCCGTGTGCTTGCCGAGTTTTGTAAGGAAGTTATAACTTCCAAGGGCCGATTTTAGAAAAGACGATTTCTGCTCCTCCACACCGGAGCGTAGCACATGCAGGAGGTGAGGAGTCCATGTGCTCTGTCTCCGTGTGTGCTCCGAAGTCTTGGAATAGGGGGAGGTGGGCTTTAGGTTCCATAGTCCTGGAGTGGCTGCTTCAGCTGTTATTCTTCTCTCCAGAAGTGATGCTCCTCCACCTGCAGGTGTGAACTTTCCCCACCCTCTCCCTCCACTAAAGCTGCCATACCAAACCCCGCCCAGGAGGGGGCACTACAGCACCCCTGTACTCCAGACTGTGCCCACAGATGTGTTTCCTTTCCAGGCTGTGTCCAGTTTTTCATTGAAATTCTGGAATTCATTAGCTATTGATGGCTCAGATAGCTTCCTCTCATGCAGTGTCCTTTTTAATGTTTCTCTTTGAGTCTTAATAATTCTGCTTTAATTGTCTTCTTATTTGATTAACATGACTGGGTTTTGCTTGCTATATTCTATTTAATCCATGTATCCTCCCCCATTCTTTTCAATACGTCACCACACTAATAGACAGGAAAGCATAAAGGAGAGTGTGTGAACAGACTGACGTGTGTCTTGAAGGGGGGGGTCTTGGGGGTACATGTGTTGACCGCTCGGTTTGTAGGGGACACCGCTTTGGAAAACAAAGGAGAGAACGCAAAATAAAAAAACCCACCCCACAGCAGCAGCAGCAGCAAACAGGAATGTGAAACAGGTTGACCCGGTCCCGTGAAACAAGATAAGTGTCCCAGTGACGGCACACCTGCTCCCAGGGTGGAGCCGGGCAGGAGCGCTTTAACAGATCAGTGTCTCGCCGGGACCCGCAGAGCCAGTGGCAGAGGAGAGAGCGAGCTGTGGATCCGCGCAGGGACTGAGGCACGCAGGACCCCAGGATGTTCAAGAAAAAGGACAGCAACACCTTGAAGGTGTCGGGCAAGATGAGCAAGTGAGTGTCCTCGGGGCAGCGGGATCCACGGTCCGTTTTCTTTTCATTTCCGGTCCGCGAGGAGCTGGGCTCCAACCCGCCCGAATCTGATTGCTGGTGACCATGAAGAACAGGCGGTGAGGAGATCATGCGTGTCTCTCCTTCCTCCTCTGCCCTTTCGATAACTTGGCCACCCGGCGGTTGCTTTAAAAGCACCGCTCAGTAATATCTTGGCAGGGTCTGTGAAAGATTTAGAGCTGTATTCCGAACCATCTGGACGCGTCCGAAAAGAACAGGAGCGCGCTTCCCCTCCCAGACTATCGCAAAATCACCCAGCTGAGGAGTGTGATAACGCTGTCAATTCTGCTGCAGGAGCGGTATTTACACTAAGAAAGCGTAGTATCGGTATCGGACACACGGACCGCGGGATTTTCATAGATGTATGCGACGTATTTATCCTAGAAAAAGTTCAGAGGTATGAGCTGTACCGAACTGGTTGTCCTCTCCGTGTTCCCAGACGCTTTTGATAAGTGATAATCTGTGTACCTGCCTGGAATCCGAAAAGGTTATTCCTCACGGATCGTCAAAACCCTTCTCCTACCCTTGGCTATTCTTTCCCTTGACAATACACACTGTACATACTGTAGGTTAGAAAATACTCTCTGGACAATTTGGGGCTCATCATTTTGAATCTTTTCTTATGAGGAATTTTTTGTTTGTTTTCTAAGGTTTTCTAAGGTTTGTGGTTTGTGCTTTGATTTTGTGGTTTTGTATTTTTAGAAATGTATTACCAGATATTTGAGACATATTTGGGACAGTAAAGAGCGAAGGGGTGTAACATCTGAAGATGAGACTGACTTGCTTTCAAAACGTTACATTATATATTTTGACAAATGCGGTTTTACGTCATTTAACTATAAATTGAATTCTACTTCGGAAGAGTCAGAAGTGAATGACGCCAGTGAGACAAAAGTTCAGACCCCCTTGTTTAGGAATTTCAAAGATTTTTGTCCATCCCGGCGGAAATTTTCTTGTTGCTTATTGAGCTCTAAAGCGCAACAAATATACTCAAGACTTCGATCAATAGTTATAAAAATGTGTTTTTGCTTTTTTATGTTATGAGTTTCCCCTTTTAAATTATTATTCACAGTTCACAATACGGTACCCTGCTACCTGTTTTTTACATTTATGCTTCATAATGCATTAACAGTTCTTGGTCTTTGTGTCAGATTAATATCAGGTGGATTTGAAATCCATCCTTCTTTATTTAAACTTATTGCTCATGGCGTGGAGTTGTGAGGTTGCAAAGCAAAGGTAAAGCTCAGTCGTCAAGGTACGGAAAGGCTGTAACAGCTACCTGTTACAGAAGCTGCGCTGGCTGATTTAATTCAGGAAACGGGAGTGCTGGTTTGTTTGAAACTCCTATGTTTTTCTGTTGCGTAACCTTAGAATTAGAGAACAAATACAGTGCAGACTATATGGATTACAAACTATTGTAACAGACCCGTATTGACTGTGAACTTTATCGGTGTTGATGTAGGTTTGTAACCATTACAAAGTGCTTTGTGCTGAGGTAAGGGGAGAGACCTCTGTAGAAGATGACCAGTTGCCAAGTGACAAATTATTTTTGTAACAATTGTTGTCGCCGTGATTTTCTGCAGCTCGGTAGTTTAGTTATCAAGGTTCGGTTTTTTTTTAAGGTGAAGCCCAGCTGTGCCCAGCTCTATCGCACCGCGCGTTGTGTGTGGGAGGAAGTGTGTGGGTTCAGGGGGACACCCTGCTCGACACGGGTGCCGTTTCGGTGAGTGTAGTTGCCCCAGGCTAGGGCAGCAGTGGGTGAATCTAAACGGAAAGAAGGCAGCGCAATCTGGAAGCAGGCGACCACACCTGGAGCGTGCTGTCCTCTCCTGAGGTAACGCAGATGTTTCACTGACCTCATTCGCCTTTGTCCCCTGCCTGAAGCCTTTCAGACTCACATTGTTCACACTGGACAAAAAAAAGGTCAAGTCTTGACTGTGTTACAGGAAGCCGAGCTGCTTGTGGAGTTGAATCATGCACATCTGTAACGTCGTGCAATGTGCATTCGTGCGCATCCATGTTTGAAGCAGATCTGTGCCATTCCTGACCGGTGACCGTGCTAGTGACAGCGGAATTAGACACTCAACAAGGGTGGAAAAGAGAAAAACAGCTGTCTGATTATTTAGGTGAATTATTTACTTTTTTAAATGAACTGATCTTGGGCTCTTTTAAGCCTGGGTGCAGAGAGTGAGAGAGGTTTGCATCATGGAGAGGAAAGCTGAGAGGACTCCTGCCTCTGTTGTCTCGAGTGATGCCACACTGTTGTAGTGATCCCCTGTCACACGGTCACCCTGTGCAGTCTCTGTGAGTCCCCTTTGGGTGCCAGTAGCCACCATGCTGTGCACTTGTGGATATGGTGATGCAGGATATAGCCTCCTAGCTCTGCTCCGGTGTAACCACATTTGTACAGCAGCCTCATCTTCTGTACTGTGTTGACCGGGACTTGTGCGTGTACATCAGAAAATTAAAGCCACGCTTCATGCAAACCTCCTTCGAATGATGACCCGTCTTTGACAGACAAGGTAAAGCAATCAACCAAAGACAAAGAAATCAAAAGCACATTTGCAGAACACAAGGCTGTCTTTGCGCACAGGGTTGTGGGAGTATGGCGCAACTTACCCAGTCATGCTGTTGAAGCCGATACCCTGGACAAGACACCAGGTGGATGAGGATTAGCAACTAGGTTCCAAACCGGCTGGACATGCCGAATGGCTCCTCTCGCGGACCATGAGCCATCCTTCTGATCTTATTTACGGAAGGAATAAGGATGTGTAAGGATGAGCTCAACACACTGCACAATGACAAAGCAAGGAGGCACCTCCTCAGTGGCTTGGTGGCTGAGGCTGATTGATCATGACTCACAAATCGAATCAAAGCTAATTACAGCCTCGCGAATGGTTGTGCGTAGGGGGAGCTCGATGGCAGTAACCCGCATTCAGGAGGAGAGGAGGCAGGAGGCCTCTGTGTGAGGGGAGAACTGGAGTGCCGAGGTCCCAGGTCCCTGAGCGCAGTCTTGTGTGTATTAATCCCAGGCCCCTGGGGTTTCCTATGGACTGAAGGGTGGAAATGAAGAGCCTGCGTGTGCGAGTGTGTGTGTGTGAGACTGTGTGTGTGTGAGACTGTGGGTGTGTGCGAGAGAGTGCATGTGAGACTGTGTGAGACTGTGTGTGTGTGTGTGTGTGTGTGAGACTGTGGGTGTGTGCGAGAGAGTGCATGTGAGACTGTGTGAGACTGTGTGTGTGCGAGTGCGAGTGAGTGTGTGTGTGAGACTGTGGGTGTGTGCGAGAGTGCGTGTGAGACTGTGCGTGTGAGACTGTGTGTGTGTGCGAGTGGGTGTGTGCGAGAGAGTGCGTGTGAGACTGTGTGAGACTGTGAGTGTGTGCGAGTGAAGGTGGGGGGAGGCACACAGGGTGTAGGTGTCAGTGGAACAGTGAGGCAGAGAGGAGGGACGACTAATTGTTGTTGTTGTTTGCCACTGAAACAGTGCAGGGAGGAACTCCTCCAACCAGCCCAGCCTGCTTCCAGACGCCACTGATCCATTCCGGCTCTCCCAGGCTGTGGCCCCTGGCTGCCCTGGGGCAGATTGCCTGATGCACCTCAAGCACTGAGCACCTGTAGCACTAATACAGCTTAACACAGCTCTTCAGAAGCCCTTTCACACAATCCATGTGGTGACCACATAGTTGTCATAAAATGGGAATAAGCTGAGGTCAAAATACAACCCCAGTGTTTTTAGCTGTTTTGTAGGTACAGTTTTACCTTGATAATATGTTCAATATCACACATAAACGCATGGCACAGTTTCACAGCTAGGTGTGTCCCCACAATAAACAGGTTTGAGAAAGTTGCACAACATGCTGGGGCAGAACACAGACAAATAGTGTTTCTGATTGGCTTTTCAGTGTAATCAAAACCCACAAGCCTGGGCAAAGGTTAATGAAGAATTATTTCTGTTTGATTATGTGTTACATCTTCAACAATGACAAAATCAGAGCTAAGATTGTGCTGTCTGCTTGCTGAATCTGAATGTTTAAATACACTGCATTATGTGCAACAGAATTGGAAATCGTCAGTGCTAACTCATATACAGCAAAACAGGTCTTATAATGGTCTTCCAGGTTTTTGAAAGGTGTACCAATATTGTAGAAAAAGCAGCAAGTGACTCTTGAAGGTTATGGATCTCATCGCCATGATTCTCGTTGCTTTGTCTCTTTAATTTCTGGCTTGTTCTGCACTCCAGGCCTTCCTACAGTCAGCAGTAAGTGTGGTCACAAGTAGCACATGCGTGACGTACTTTGCACATGTTCCCCTCGGACCCTGACTTGGGGTGTCCATCGGTGAGACAGGTGTGGTCATCTGGTCGAGGCTTGTACACCCCTCAACCTGACCACTGCACTTCCAAGTTGTGCTCTTTGGCAGAAAGAAAAACGTGCAGCTTCAGATGTGCCAGACACTTCCTGTGGAGCAAAGACCAGAAGAATGATTCTTTGGCCCGCTCAAAAAACCTGCTCAATGAGACGGAGGATCCTGACTGTACAAGCATCTTAACCTTTAAGTGTCTGTGCATCGATCTGTCTGTGAAAACTGTTAAATATTCAAGGCTAAACAAGCACACTGACACATGCAGCCTAACTGAATTGGATTTCAGTACGTGTGCCTTTTAGCAAGGGGTAGGCAGGAAGCTGCCAAAGAGACTGCTAAGAGCATTCATTTGTATGAAAATGTCTACGCATTTGTGTGAGAAACAAGGAACAGCTGTACTTGATTAACAATCTACTTAGACATCTGATGGCCGGTTACACAGTGATAATCGTCCAACTACTTTAATGACGAAGTTAAAAGAGAGCAAGTTGGGGTATGCGAAAAGACAAATTCCTAATACAAGAAATTGTATATGGCCAATAAAGTGATCTGATCTTATCTTAGAGCAAAACACAGCTCTAGAGTTGAATAATTGCAGAGCCTTTTTACTTCAGAAAGTTAAGCAGTTAGGTCAGCCTTGAAATTAGGAATTTGTTTGACTGATAAGTTTGTGCATCGTCAATTGGATTTATACTCATGTACATGGGTATTTTATTAGATCAATCGGAAGGACGTGCCTTGCTCATGGATACAGCAGCTATGCCCCACCTGGGATTTGAACCTGCAACCTTCAAGCTGCAGCTTGAGTCCTGTGCACTCCTACAAACCACTTCCTGTCATTATATTACTGCATCCTGGGATGGGAGGGGGGCCAGCCTGCGACACTCAAATTTGAAACATTTCTCACTTCGGCCCAGTCTCTACTGAATGTAGAATTGATTTTGGAATTGAACTCCAATTACTGGAAATAAATACGCAGTGGAGGGTGGTATGCCTGTCCTGAAGTTGTGTCATATGCAGCCACCAGCTGTAGCTGTGAGGGGTGTCGGTTGGTTTGTTGTGCTGTGGAGTGTGTTGCCAGCCTGACAGGATGGAAACGGACCCTTCTGATTTCCTCATACTGAGTGGGTCTTGTTCCAGCTCACTTCTGCATAGCAAAGAGCCCTGTTTGAAGTGAACGGAAAGTTCGTTTTCATCGTCGGCCTGGGCTAGTTCTGATTAACTTTGTGGTCTGGGAGTTTGTATGTGCTTGTATGTGTACTGTATGCTTCTTTTCATCTTTTTGAAGTGATTCTCAGAAAGGGTTTAGAACTGCATGACTACTAGGTGTAAGGTGCTTTAGGGGTTAACTTGCATGTATATGTTACTCCAGGCACAGTAGGAGGATAGCCAAATACCACAGCTTCCAGTTAATTTCCGCCGCATCCTTAATTACATAAATTAATTCACTATAATTTATTTGTACTGTTAAAACATTCCAGGACTCCTGACATGGTTTCTGTAGCATTTCTCCTGAGAGGCAGAGTCTTCTTTGCATTTGACTTAAACTACAGCCTTGTCTTCCTGCAGAGGAACTCGAGTCTTTAACACTTCTGCTGTTGTAGTTGTCAGGCACTTTGATTTTTCTTTAAAGACAAATGGCAAAATGCATTGAACTGCAGGTGGAAAACAAACCTGAACTGATTCACTGCTCCTTCAGGTTTTAGTGGGTAAAATACCTCTGGCCTTCCTGCCTGCCTTCAAAACCATTTCTCTTTTTGTGGTTCAAAGAAAATGACACTTCTAGCAGGTGAAGATAAAGGCTCTGGGAATCGTGCTCTTTAAAGGATTAAGAACAGAGGGGCCGATGCAATCACAGCCCTTCTGCATATGGAATATATAAAGAGCTTTCAGGATTACACTGGGTGTAATCTTCAAGGGTCATGGGATTAAGAGGAAGCCAGAACTCCTTTTCTTTTTGGGAAGGGTGGCAACACACTGGTAGCATTTAACTCCTAATCCCGGTGTGTTTTTACAGCAGGCAAAGAGCCCCAGGCAGCAGCTGAGAGGGTGTCCCACTTTCCCAGGCCTGTGGCTCAGAGAGCTGAGAGAATTTAATACGGCTCTTTCCTGAGCTTCGCTGCCTGCTTTCCATTTTGTTTGGAACTTGGTGTCAACAACAGCCTTCTCTTTTAGGATAGAAATGTGTGGGGGGGCATCTACCTCCGTGTTTTACTTTGAGAGATGCCACTGCCTGTTGACTGCACACAAAATGAATATTTAAAAACATCCCAGATACATGGATCTGTTCTCAGTTGGCAAACTGGTCTTACAGATCAGGGAGCAGGTAGACAGCACTTGTGAAGAGAGAGCAAGGAAGGTAGCTAGATTAAACAGACACACCAGAGTCACATTCTTTCTCCCTTAGTTGGCTGAAGGAGTGTCCTGAAATGCGTGACTTTCAATGTAGCAACCAAAAACAGCAAAAGTAGCCAATGTAGTGAAAAGCAGGGAGCGTGACACTTCAGGCGATTGCGCCACAGCAGCTGGAATGGCAGCGATGCCTTTGCAATCGAGAACGAACTGGAGGCACTTCTTTACACACAGGGTGGTGGGAGTGTGGAACAAGCTGACCAGCCGTGTTGTTGAAGCCGATACCCTGGCTTCTTCAAAGAATACACTAGAGGAATCGATATATGTTTGGTGATCAATATCTCTGACTGTCATTCTTGGTTGGTGGCAGACCCAGAAATTAAGAACTCGGGGAACACAACTAGGTGTTCAGAGTACAGAAGTGAGAAGCTTATCCAGCGTTTTGAGGTTGTAGCGCATGGCGATAAGCAAGCCTCGTCATGCGAGTGCATGAGTGTTGATGCCCACCTGTCCTGCACTGTGTTACCGTCCCACCTCCCTGTCTCCCCCTAGGGCCCAAGCCAGTGACCTGGCGCTGCTGATCGCCCGCATGCAGAAGAGCGCCGACCAGGTGGAGAGAGACGTTCTGTCTGCAGAGGAGAAGCTGAAATTGGTAAGATCCAAGCTCGGCTCCTCTGAGAGTGCTCCTGCTGGGTCCTGCAGCAGTGTTCCGCTCAGGCTGAAGGACGAGGGGCTCTAATCTCAGGGCATCACTGAGGCACGGCCGACAGCCTGTCCCCCCATGGGCTCCCTGTAAGGACCCTCCGTGGCGCAGCCCGAGTCTCAGGGCGCGTCTGCCAGACCACCCGGGACAGGGAAGGAGCAAGCAGTCCAGAGCCTGCACCCCCCTGGGGTGTGTGACACCAGCGCCTCCTGCAGGATCGACGCTGTGGTGCAGGAGGCGCCGTGCTCCCCCTACAGGACGCCTCTCTGTGTCTCCTGATGGGGAGGGACGGCAACGAAGCAGCAAGCAGGCTGCTAAAGTAAAGAGCCTCTGTCCACCCTGGGGTATTCCTTTCTACTGGGTAGCGTTACAGGGGAGGCTCTTTCCCTCTTGCAGGAAAGCGCAGGGCTCTGCCGCCCTGTGTCATGTTCTGTTCTCATTCGTATTATAATTGAATATGCGTGTCATAGGATATAACGCGTATTAAACAGGGCAATTCTGGGACTGCCGCTGTCTCAACTCCCTCAGAAATCCACAGAGGGACGCACACAGCGAGAGGGCGCGGACGGGCGGCGGTCAGGCACGCCGGCACGCGGCCCCACCGCCTGAGCCGCGCCTCCCCTCTCTCTGCCCGCAGGACAAGGAGAACCAGGTGAAGAGCCTCCCCTTCCAGCACCAGAAGGAGAACGCCGACAACCTGGCAGAGGCGGAGGGCCTGCTGAAGGACCTGTTCCTGGACGTGGACAGGGCCAAGAAGCTGAAGCACCCGCAGGCCAGCGAGATCGAGAGCGAGTGAGTCCCCCGCGGGCCACACTCCCTTCTGCTAGAGAGGGGGGCCGGAGGGATACGGACATTTCACCGCTGGCCTGGCGTAACACTTCCCCTGCCAGTGCATCCCTCATAATGCCCTTCTCGTGCGCCAGCTTGGGGGAATGATTCAAGTTTCCAGCCTCCTCAGGCCTGACTCTCCCGCGCGCTGTCCTCTCTCACGCAGTGTCAGCAACCTCCACGACCGCTGGTCCGCCGACTGCAAGTTCTACCGCGAGGTGTACGAGGCCAAGAAAGAGATCGGTCTCTCACCCAAAATTGGCTGGGTGCAGATCCTCAATCAGAAACAGGTTGGTTCTGCGCGCCTCTGTGTCGGCGAGATGTCCGTCTCCGTCATTCCTTGACTTGATTGGTAAAAACTCACACAGCACGGTTGACCTCTGACCTTTGACCCCCTCCTCCCACTTCCTGGGGAATCCTGAGCCTCTCCTGCTGACTCCTACTGTGTGTGTTGTTTGTCCAGAGGCAGGTCAACATAGAGGAATATGGCCCCGGGATGCCAGAGCTGGAGAAACAAATTGCCTCCCATAACATCCTGCACAAAGAGATCGAAGCATATGGCCCCCAGCTGGACGGTAATAGCACCAGCTCTCCGGTAAGGCTGACATTGCCCCCTGCTGGGTGATAATGACACTGCACTGTGCAAGATTTTTATTTTATCATTAACTTTGTTTTTGTGCAAAGTCGGGTAATTTACTAAAACAGGCTGAGTGAAATCCTTTGCTCGAAAGTATCACAGCAGTTTCCCACCCCCAGGAGTTGAACCGGCTACAAGTCCAGAGCCATGACCGCTCCTTATCGTCATGCAATAGGGTGAAAAGCACACAGCATTAAGAACACACAGCTTCTTCCCTCAAGATGCGCTAGCAGTGACCTGCATCTGAACTGGGTGGCACAACCAGGAAAATGAGGGTTCTGTTTCCTGCAGGGGTCTTGGCTGTGGGAAAACCTGACTCACACCAGAGTGGGTGCTTTCATAAGTGCAAATCCAAACAAGAAGACAATACATGAGATTATTAATATCTCTTTGAAACAAACTTGTATTCAGAGCGTTGTTGTCCTCAACTCTGTGAAAACTGAATTATGAATGCAGTATATATTACAGAATACAGGCTTTATTATGGTCGCCTGAAGTGCAAACACATGAGATGCCTTTGCGCTACGAGTAAATCCGGTGGGAGTGATAGAAAACAATAGTATATCCCAGCACTGGGAAGGGAATTATATATAATCACATCAAGAGGATTAGCCCACTGCACAGAGTGACAACCAGTTAATGAAGCACTAGGACTCTACAAATTACAGAGGATCCCAAAGTATTTTCTCTTGATCATGTGTTTGGTATTTCAGGAGGAGTTGGCAGCTATTCAGAAGCAATACCAGAATCTCCTGGTGAGTTCTTAAGCTTCATGAACGGCTAAACCATTTATTTTCATTTTTAAAGCGAGTACAGCAAAAAAATGCTAGAAATGTGGAAAACCACACATATGATGAAAGTGTCCTTCTTCCTTGGCTAAGACACTTGAAGGAACCTACGCCTGTTAGGAGTTAACAATGAAGTCCTCAAGAACTGTTTTACTGTTTTGTGCATTCCCGGCAGGCCTAAGTTATTCCAAGGTCTCTTGAGGTGTAACTCATATACCTGCTGCTTGACTTAGCAACATGAAAGGGAACAGAGCTCTTAGCTTATTAGGGTTTTGGTTATTTGCCCAAGGCTGACCTAACTGCTTAACTTTTTGACCTTGTTTACACCTTATATATAACATACTGTTACTGACCAATCACAAAAATGTATGTTTTTGTATGGAAATTTCGCTCATCTCAGAAAATAAAAGCTCTGTTGCTGTCCTTAGGAAAGTGAGTAATAGACGAGGTCAAACTGTTAACTGCGTCTGTCCTCCTTTCTTTATTAAAATAAAGAAATCTCTGGCCTGTTTTACACGTGTCGCGTGGTTCTCTGAGAAAAGGGTCTGACATACTGTAGCTCTGCCAGGCTGACGTGTGCTCCGCCTCTCCTGCCTTCTCCTGCAGGAAAACTCCAAGTGGCGGCGGCACTACCTGGGCAGCCTGTACGACTACATGCAGGGCTGCACCAAGGAGCTGGTCTACCTGAACGAGCAGCAGGAGAAGATCCTCAAGCAGGACTGGAGCGACCGCCTGACGGACCCCTCCGACATCCGCCGGCAGTACGAGGTGAGAGTGGGGGGGAGGAGAGGAGGGGGAGATGATGTGATGACGTGCAGCAGGTCTCAGGGCCACAGCATGACCATTCCCAGGGGCCAGGAGGTGTCGCTGACTCCCTCTGCCGGCGTCTTTCTGTCCTCCACCAGAACTTCAAGAACAACAGCCTGCTGGCCCACGAGAGTGAGGTGAACAAGCTGCAGGACGACGGGGACAGGCTCATCGAGATGAAGCACCCGGCCAGCCCCACCATCCAGGTCAGAGCCCAGGGAAAAGCACTGAGAGGAAACCTAGTTTAAAAGGAGCCGTTAAGTAGGAACTGTCCTTAAGACAGAGATATACATTAAGCTGGGGTTTAAATAATAATCTAAACCTTGGCAGACTACGGATGCCTGATTACTGCGGTGAGGCTACAGTTATTCTTAAAGTCAGTGTTGTGGTTGTTTCTTTGTAATTGGTGGAGATCACTGGCAGGAGCTAACAAACCTGCCTGCTGACTGATTTGCATTTTGGAAGCCGGCCTTTTTCCTTGTTGATCGGAGCTCCTGCTAGCAGGTTCTTGGGAGAACTGCACTGCATTTTAATCCAGGGAGAGCACGGGCTACTGCTGTCTGAGTTTGAATAGGCATTGCATGTTAGCATTGTTAATGTCATTGCTCATGATTCCTCCCTGTGCACTCCCTTTGAGTCCAGCTCAGCAGTCCTGACAGTATCCATGTGTCTCTTACAGGCTCACAGAGACGCTGTGAGGAACGAGTGGCAGAGTTTCCTGAACCTCTGCATCTGCCAGGAGACTCACCTGGACAATGTGGAGGATTACAGAAAGGTAACAAAGAAAAAAAAGAGATCATTGCACTGATAAAGAGCAAACCCAGACCTCAGCATTCCGCCTGAACCAGCCCCGCTCCCATCTAAAAAGGCAAAGAAAAAACCTCCTCCTGAGCCACTGTGTCTGTTTTCCGTGCTCCTCAGTACCAGGACGATGTTGACACCCTGTCGGGGTCCCTGAAGAAGCTCAACGCCAGCCTGGACCCCAAGGCCCTCAGCAACAAGACCAACTCGGAGATGCAGCTGCTGCTGGAGGTGAGGCCGGGCAGGGCTGGGGTTTCCCCATCCAGGGAGCGAATATCTGTCCAGAAAGGAACTAACTAGCAACAAAGCCTACCCTACTGCCTGCTTCAGGATCAGCAGTCCCACTAGTTGAAGTTGAAGTGGGGAGATGCTTTTAAGTCTGTAGATAGGGAGAAATTTCTTGACATAGAGGGAGTCTGGAACAACCTACAGGGAGCAGATTCCTTGGGATTTCCTGGGGAAATCTGCTGTTTCACCCCCCCCGCCATTCTCCCCGACCCCCCAACCCCCCGGCGCCCCGCGCCTGTGTCAGCTCTCTCTCTCTGTCTCTCTGCGCCCCAGACCGAGGAGAAGACGGTGCAGCAGAGCGATCAGCTCCTGGCTGACCTCAGGAAGCGCAGCACCAAAGTCGCCCCCCTCAAGCTGCGCCGCACGAGCCCCACCAAGCCCACCAGCGTGGAGTCCCTGTGCGACTGGGAGACGGAGGAGGTGAGTCCGGAGCTGCCCCAGAGGGTCACCTTTAAACCCATGCTGTATATATTATTAATTTGCTTAGCTGACGGAGTGCAATTGCACAGCTGGGCATCCCACTGGAGCATGCTGGGTGAAGAAAGTCCCAGTTACTGAAGTGTCTAAGGGCCTCTCCACTCCTGCACGCACCTCTCTCTCTGTAAACAGTCTAACCCGAGAGAGGAATGAAGTGAAACCTGTTCTGTTAGTGCGGCCTTGAGCTCCGCTGCCCGTCCCGATCTGCCGCGGCTTGAGTGTGTGTCTGAGATGCCTGGTCTCTGTGGCCGAGCGGTCTGCTCTCTGACCGCCGTGTCCTGCACCCTGCCAGGCGTCAGTGACCCGCGACGAGAAGTGCACCCTGAAGGACAACTCCAGTGCCGAGAACTGGGTGCTCCAGTCCAGCAACGGACAGACCAAGACCCTGCCAGGGGTCTGCTTCCTCATTCCTCCCCCGGACCACGAAGCCATCGACAAAGTGGACCGGTGAGTGAGGGGCTGGGCTGGGCTGGGCTGGGCTGGGCTGGACTGGACAGGACTGGGCTGGGCTGGGCTGGATTGGAATGGATTGGGCTGGGCTGGGCTGGGCTGGGCTGGGCTGGACTGGACTGGACTGGACTGGACTGGACTGGGCTGCGCTGGGCTGCGCTGGGCTGCGCTGGGCTGGACTGGGCTCGGTTGGGCTGGGCTGGGTTGGGCTGCGCTGGGCTGTGCTGGACAGGGCTGGGCTGGGTTGGGTGGGTTTCACACACTATGAAAAGAAGGTCCTTCACAGACACCTGCTGTAGTAAACCACGTTTCCACGTTTCCACTAAACCAGATGACAAAATATAAAACCGCACTTTTTCCTGCGTCCCCTCACCACCCCCAGAGCAAAAAACACACAACAAACAGCACGGGGCCAGACAAAGACACAAAAGGGTTGCACAGTGGAAGAACGTACTTGAACCTGAGTTTAGGTGAGAAAGAGACAGGCCTGGCACCCACAGTCTCTCAAGATCCACGCTGTGGCGAAAGATCAGATCCCAAAGAGCTTTCATCTTCTCTTGAAGTGTGCTACACAACAGACACAACACATAACACTAACAGCACACTATACAACAGAGAAACGCAAAGCCCCGAACCTGAACCCAGCCAGGCCATCAGGCTCGTGGCCCTTGGGTTCGTTAGCGTGCGGACGTCCCGCGTCGCGGCTCCGGTGTGACCCGTGTGCTCGCTGTGCAGGCTGGGCGTTGAGCTGGCTGAGCTGAAGAAGAAGAGGGCGGCTCTGCAGAGCTCCCTGAAGAGCCAGACGCTGGAGGGGGTCCGGCCGCAGAGATCAGGTGAGCGGCCCTAAACACGGCCAGTTACATCGGGGGATGTACGGGGCGGGTATGGGGCAGGCTGGACGGGAAGTTCTGGGGATTTCCTGAGTGCCCAGATTGTGGGCTATTGTCTGAAAGCACTGAGCGAGTTAAAGATACTGAAACTGCAGGCTTTCCGAGGCCCAGAGGGGCAGCACTGGGCTGTGTGATACACTAAAGGATTCCCATGTGGGCCTGCTGCAGGGCTTGTGTCCAGCACCCCTGAAGACCCCAAGGTGAAGCAGCTGTCTGCCAGCCTCGAGCAGATGGACAAGGAGCTGGCGCAGACAGAGAAGGACATCCTGAGGCGCCTGCGGACACCCCTGGACCGAAGCTCCCCCTCGCAGGACCTGGCCAACAGGCTGAAGGAGCAGGAGGTGAGGGCCCCTCCTGTCGCAGGGCCCGGCCCTGGGGCCGCCCGGTCCCTTCAGACCACACGGTGGCTCCCCCCAGCTCATTCCGTCGAGTGTCAACGGCTGCCCCCCTCCGAATCTGGCCCGTACTGTGCAGAACGTGTGCCCTTTCTCTCTGTCCGCACCGCAAGTGCACGGAAGACACGACTTGCATGTATTTGTCCTTCATGCCGGGGCATTACAGAGAGCGTGACAAAATTAACAACAAAAGCTCACACAACAGCGGTTTACAATGCACTTTCATAACATTCGACATGACACTGAGTTCGGGGGAGCTCGCTTGAAAGAATTCTATTGATCCAATTCCTCATTTCCAATAGGAAGGAGCTCCACTAAGTTCACTTTCCTTACATAAGGCTGTGTAAGCTGAATATTTCTTTACTTAGACGTAAGTCGGCTCCACACTGTGACTATTGCAGCAATACTGGCTTTTCGTCTTGGCCTTGCTGCTCCTGGCTTTGCTGTGAGCTGTGGTCAGGGCTGCACTGGGCCCTGCTGGACCCTGCTGAGCCCTCACAGCTTGACGTCCTGTGCTGTCTGTCCACCCAGCGAGCAGCCAAGGCCCTGCAGGACCTGGAGAAGGAGAGGGCAGCCGCGCAGAGGGAGGTGCAGCCCCTGCTGGCCCAGCAGCCCAGCGGCCCCGCCCCATCCCCACTGCCCCTCAAGCTCAGCAACGCCAAGAACAAGCAGGACGACATCGCTGCCCTCTGCGACCTCTACACCAGGAAGTAAGCCGAGCCCTTACCCTCCTGCCTGCCTGCAGGCAGAGACAGAGTGTGCTGGCAGCCGGGGATCGAATTTGTACTGTAAGGGTTACATCAGGACGTGAAAGCCTTAGGTACCCCTTTTCCCATACATTTTACCCCTCTTCACCCGTTTGTTTCTGCAAAGTTTTAAAATAGCATGCAGCTGAAAGCAATGCTTATTTTAAAACAATCATCGGGATTTCAAAAAAGCAACAAATGCAGGACTTGGCTCATCGGTCGATACAATCATAATAAAAGTCGAAATGCTGGGACGGTGGCATACTGATATACTGCACAATACACCTGCGCTGTTGGACAGCGTACAAGCAATCAGCTGAGCCTGACCTCTGTCTCTCTCTAAGGGCCAATGCTTCCATGGAACTGGAGAACCAGATTAAGAAAGTGGATGGGATTATCGCTGGATTCGAGAGCCGGCTGGCTAAGGACACAGGTGTGCCAGACACACCCAATGCCATCCAGACGCACACCCAGGACCTCCAGGTGGGCAGAGCAGCCGGCGGGGCACCCCCAGCTACAGCTGCCATCACTTAACTTTCACTGAGGTCAGCTCGGAGCAGGGCCTCCGTCAGTCTTTTTAAACAGGATTGGGATGGTCAGTATAACACTGTTACACCAGTCCTGGGGCCTGCAGCCTCTGTATGGAATTAGAGATTTGCAAACTGCCCGGGCAAATCATTTGCCCTGTGGAAGCCGTCGATTTCCCCAGCTGCAGCCCTGCTCGGTGCGCTCAGTCTTTTCCACGTCATTCTACAGCGGATGCAGAAGGAGCTGGCCGGGAAGCAGGACGAGCTGCAGAAGCTGAGCCGGGACCTGGAGACGACGGAGCAGCTGTGCAGCTCCCTGCAGAAGGGCTACCAGGAGTACTGCCCCGACATCCGCCGCCAGGAGGCCGAGGTGCAGCGGCTCAAGAACCGCTACGCCAGCGTCAACAGCCAGCTGCTGCAGAGGTGAGCTCTCCCCCCCTCCCAACCCCCCCTGCCCGGACAACCCCTCTTGCTGTCTCCCGTTTCTGATTGGCTGTTCCGCTCGCCTGAACTCTTTCAGGGAGAATCTCATGCAGGAGGCCGCCAATAAGAACCAGGCATTCACGGGCACCACCCAATCACTGAACTCCTTCCTGAACAGTCTGCCAAACAACAGGATAAGCCCCGGTGACAGCCTCTCCCAGGTCAACGCCAAGCAGAGCTCCCAGAAGGTGAGATTGTGTGGGGGGTCATGGGAGATGGAATTGTGGGTGCTGGAGTGCTCTAGCCTATGGGGTACCAGAATGAGAAGGTGTGCTGCTTATTACACACTAGGGTTGCTGGGATTGATGTAGTGTAATGAAGGACTGGGTCATTAAACCCACGTGCATGTATGACCAGTTGATTAACATCACTTGTTTACTCAGCTAGGGGTCATTGTGACCTGTGCAGATGTCAAGAAATCATGTGTTCACCAAGGGTCTTTGCCTTGCAGAGAGTGGTGGAGGACATCAGGAGGAAAGGCGATGACGTCAATCGCGTTGTGGATCTGTCCAACGACCTGCAGAGCGTCCTCAGTGTAAGAGACCAGCATGACTTCATGAAAGAAGACAGTGCTTCTGCGCCATAAAAAAAATCATAAAACTATGTATAAGCGGAAGCAATATCTTCGACTCCTATATTGCCCTTGCAACAGTTATGTTTTTACATTTTTTATCGTATAAAAATGTGCATAAAGGTCTGAAGAACACCCCTTATTATAGAATATGTATACAATAAAACATCTTCACATTTATGTGCATTTTTCTGCTTTTGAGGTATTCCACCAGGCTCTGTGGATTGAAATGACTTGTGCACGTGCATATTTGGTTGTCAGGCATGCTGCAACTGACAACAAACCTTGAATGAATGGAGGCTTGCAGCCCCCTCCTGATCAGATATTCTCCACCTCGAAAATCTCTAATGACCTGAAACTGTAATTAAATTAGATATAGTAGATGTGAGACATATTTCCCATATTTGGTGAATGCAGTGGAACTCTAGCTGCCTGCTGATGAAGTAAAACGTGTGTCACATAAAAGATTTCGGCTTGTTAGGTACTGAGCTCCCTATCTGATTTCCTGATTTTGCCCACTTTGACAGGAATACGAGACGAATTCCGACAAGTACCGTGGCACTCTGGACTCCACTGTGGGAATCACAGATGCGAAGAGGCTGCAAGCTTCCTCCCTGGCAGATGCGGTGCAGAGAGAGGTGAGCTGGACGCACTGCACGTGCACACCTGTTCTGGGAAATCCCAAGGACAGAACTGAAATTATTTTTGTTTCGGCTATTAAACTAAGCTAAAACAAGCTATTTTTGTTTAAGCTTATAGCAGATGCAGAAATATTCACATTAAGTCATCAAAAAGGAGGCACTTCCTTGACATCTGTTGCAGGTTAAGTAGGATACGACTGTTGTCCACTATCTCCAGCAACCATGATGATGGTGATGATTACAACCTGGAATTGGAGAACTTGAAACCCTTGCAGCTATCTGTGCAGTTGTCTGCTAGTTACCCAATCCTGCAAGGTTAAAAAAGTTGTTTTGTTTTTTGAAGCTTGGGGCAATAATCAGTGTTTTAATCAGTAACCAGAGCTGTCTGAGCTGACGGCGCGACTGTGTTACAGGAAAAGGCCCTGGTGAACCGGTACGCTGAGGTGAGCGCAGAGAATGAACAGATGCTGAACCAGATGGGTTTCGCTAAGAACATCATCGCTCAGGTAGGTCACATTGCTCTCACAGGGACTATCTGAACATGCTTGGCTTCATCACAAAAACGAAGGACCTCTTTCTTGAGACCAGAGATCTCTACTCGTTTTGTTTTTAAGGTGAAATACTTTGTGTAAGGGAAAGCACTGCTGCTATGAGCACATATCAATAAAGTTATCAATGCAAAATGGAAGGGAAGCAATTCCAAACATTTTACACTGATAACATAGAATTAATAATATAGAAATAGCTTGTGTGCATGTTTTTCTCACTAATTTGCTTTGAAATCATATCCTTCGCTTGCTGCGCTTAATGAGAAAATTCAATGTAGTATAAATAGGACAGTTCTATACCTTTACATTCAGTTGAAGAAGAGAATTCCATTTTCAGTCCTTCTGTTCCCCCAGTTTGAGAACCTTCTATTTGTCTTTTCCCTGTATTAAAATGTGTAAGTGAACAGAATCAAGGACAGACTCTGACTCCTATCTCTCATCTCCTGCTGACAGAATGAAGACAAAGTGAGCCAGGTAGTCGTGCAGCAGCAGCTACAGCAGAAGAGCATGGTGGAGACAGATAACCTCAAGAGCATCCTGGCCGAAGAGACTTCCAGGCGTACCCGTGTGGAGATGGACCTGGACAACTGCATGAAGAGGATGATGTCCCTGAAGAGCAGAAGGGGCGTGGAGAGGTTGGAGGAGAAAGAAGTGGTGCAGTACTACCGAGACCCAAAGCTGGAGAGCGAGCTTGTGTCTCTGAGGAGCAGGGTCCAAGACGAGAGCTCCCGCAGGGCCATAACCCAGACTGAGATTGAGGTGGCCAACAAGAAGATCATCAGCGTGGAGCAGGAGCTGAAAACCATCCAGCCCAAGCTCCTGACCAAGGAAGTGACCGAAATTGAGAAAGATCCCCAGCTGGACATCGAGGCAAGCAGGCTGAGAGATGACATTCGTAGGATGAAGGAGGAGGTGCGACTGAAAGAGACTGATATTGTTCACATCAGAACGGACATCTCCATCCTGGAGAAGAAGCAGCCTATTGTCAAGGAAAAGGTGGTGAAAAAGGAAGTGGTGAAGGTAGAGAAGAATCCTGAGATGCTGAGGGCGGTCAGAAGCTTTGAGAATGAAATCTCAAACGAAAGCCAGAGATGCAAATCTCTCAACGATGAGATCTTTAACATCAGGAGCCAGATCAACACGCTGGAGAGGATTATCCCCACAGTGCAGCCAAAGATCATCACCAAAGAGGTGAAGAAGGTTGAGCAGGACCCAGAGCTCATCAATGAGTCCAAGAAAATCCGCACCCTCATAGAGGAAGAGAGGAGCATGAATAACAACCTTTTTGCGGAGATTTCAAAGCTTCAGCTCCGCTACAATCAGGTGGACCAAACAAAACCCAAGGTGGAGATCAAGGAAATAATCAATGAAATCTACAGAGTAGATCCAGAGACGGAAGTTGAACTGGTGCGTCTGAGAAAGGAGCTGCAGGACTCCAGCAGGCGACGTGCAGACATAGAGAAGGAAATCAGCATTATCTTGGTGGACCTCCAAGCCCTGCGGTCCCAGAAGCCCAAAGTGGAGCTGAAGGAGGTGACCCAAGAGGTGATAAAAGAGGAGAGAAGCCCAGAGCTCATCCGGGAGTTGAGCAGGCTGAATGAGCAGGTGACACAGCTGCAGAACACCTACAACAACACCCAGCTCCAGCTGCAGCTCCTGCGCAAGGAGAGGGATGAGTGGAAAGTAGAGAAATCCAAGGTGGAGACCAAGCTGGTCACCAAGGAGGTGATCAAGTATGAGAATGACCCTCTTCTGGAAAAGGAAGCCAACCGGCTCAACAGGGAGTTGCGCGAGGAAGTCCAGCGTCGCAGAACAATGGAGGAAATGGTCTTTGACCTGCAGAACAAGTACATTGTTCTGGAGAGGCAGAAGCCCGAGGAAAAAGTGGTGGTGCAGGAACTTGTACGTCTGCAGAAGGATCCCAGGCAGATAATGGAGCACGAGAAGCTGAGCAAGGAACTGGATGAAGAGGTGAAGTCCAGACGGCAGCTGGAGTTGGAAGTACAGCAGCTAATGGCCCTTGTGGAGGAAAAGGAGAAGCTTCTGCAGCAGCAGGATGAGAGACAGAAGAAGATCGCCGTAGAGATGGAGCTCAGGCAGGTCAAATCCCGAATCAACGAGCTCGAGACCGCCCCACCACCCATTGAGGAGAAGATCATCATGGAGGAGGTCCTGAAGGTGGAGAGGGACCCCAAACTGGAAGCCGTGACCAGTGGCCTTCGGACAGACCTGGACAAGCAGAGGAATGAAATCATGCGCCTAGAGAGGGAAATCAGAAACATCACCCTCAAGCTGGAGATACTGCAGAGAGACAGGTCCGTTGAGAAGACGGTCTATAAAGAAGTGATCCGGGTGGAGAAGGACAAAATGCTGGAGGGTGAGCGCTCCCGCCTCAGGGACCAGGTGAACCAGGAGAGAAATGCCCGGCGGGACCTGGAGGATGAGATCCGGCGGCTCACCGAGAAACTCAACCGTCTCCAAGGAGCGAGAACCAACACTTCCCAGGAGGAGACCCTCCTCATCCAGACTAAGGACTCCCTCCTGAGGGACAAGGAGAAAATGATCCGGGAGCTGAGGACGCTGGAGTCTGAGAGGCAGCACATCAGCATCAGCTTCCAGCAGCAGTCCAAGCTGATGAGCGAGAGGACCCAGATGAGTCGTCAGAAGAGCATCAAGATGGATACCGACGTCAAGCGTCTGGAAAAGGAAATCCTGGATGAAAAGGACAAACTGAACAAGCGGGAGATCACGCTGAGGGAGCTGCAGGAGTCTCTGAGGAAAGAAGACGCCAAGAACAGTGAGACCCAGATGAGAGAGACCAATCTCTCCACCAAAATCACCATTCTAGACCCAGAAACAGGCAAAGACATGTCACCCTATGATGCCTACATGCTTGGCCTGATTGACCGCAATCAGTACATCCAACTGCAGCAGCTGGAGTGCAACTGGGAGGAGGTCACCACTACAGGGCCCGATGGGGAGACCTCCGTGCTGCAGGACCGCAAGAGTGGCAAGCAGTACTCCATCAAGGACGCCCTGAGAGACAAGAAGGTGACCCCAATGGAGGTGCAGCTCTACAGGGAGGGCAAGATTCCCATCTCAGAGTTCGCCCTGCTGGTTGCTGGCGAAACCAAGAAACAGCCCCTTCTCAATACCCCCCTCTCTGCACAGAGGTCCTCCTTCACAAGCAGCAGCTTGAATGTGCTTGGCGGCGATGAGAACTATCCCATCTCTGGAGCGATTGACACCACCACCAAAAGCCGCATGTCCATCCGTAGCGCCATGACCCGGAAGCTGATTGACCCCAACACGGGGCAGAAGTTGCTGGAGGCGCAGGCGGCCACAGGGGGCATCGTCGACATCGCGAACAAGGACCGCTACTCCGTGCACAAGGCAGCCGAGCGCGGCTTCATCGACACCACCAGTGTGAATAGGCTTCTCAACGCCCAGAAGGCCTTCACTGGGGTGGAGGATCCCATGACAAAGGCGCGCCTCTCTGTGGGCGAGGCCGTGCAGAAGGGCTGGATGTCCAAGGACAACGCCATGCGCTACATGGAGGTGCAGTACCTGACGGGAGGGCTGGTGGACCCCAAGCGGGCAGGCCGTATCAGCGTAACGGAAGCCGTCAATCAGAAGCTGATCGACAGCGCCATGGCAAAGGAGCTCCAGGACGAGTCCTGCTATGCCAAGGACGTCGTGGACCCCATCACCAAGCAAAAGATCAACTACAAGGAAGCCATGGCGCGCTGTCAGAAGGACCGCACTACCGGTCTCCTCCTCCTGCCCGTTGCCTCCGCCGACTCCTCCTACTCCAGTCCCCGATCCTCCACTTACTCCTCCTACTACTGAGTGTGTACAGCCCCCTCCTCAGCCCATGCTAACTCTGATGGACCCTGTCCAGAAGCGAAACATTAGCAATACAGAGCGCACGTTTTTCAAGTGCCTAGAAATCTACATCAGTTTTTATGTTATTCACAATGGACATTGTCTACACGAAGACTCGCTTAAAAATGTTTTCAATAAGGAAAAAAAAAACTACTTCTCTCAGGAAAGCATGGCTAACTATACTCTGTCCTACTATGCCTATAAATGTCCAATAATTGCTACTGGACTCACTAGATGGTTTACTCTTCTTTTTTCTTTGCATAGGGTGCTGAAGTTTCATAAACCTCTTTATTTTATTTAAACGGAATGAAATGGTTTTGTGCTGCTGTTTGTCATGAGACACGTGGTAGGATCCACAGATCTAGTATTTAGATCATGTTAACAAGGCAGATGGATCTTGATGCCTTTTTCTGCAGGATTATTAAAGTTGAAATTATGACAGTCTTTTAATTTCTTGTATCCTCCATATAGTCTTGTTTGATATTGTGGTCACTATTATTCTTTATTAAAATGTACCATAATGAGAGATCTCTGTGTGCTGATTATTCAAGCTATATATTCCTTCTTTGAGAGTGGCGGGTTTTATCTCAAGACTGAGATACCTGCAAAATTATATTAAAAATATTCAATACGGAGGTCAGAATGAAAATCACAGTAAGGACATAAACACTGCAGGCTGCTCATCATGTTGCTTTTTGGCAAAAGAAAACTAACTAGTCACCTCATCAATACATTTCTATAACTGTAATAAAACATTTTTTTTCCTTGTCATGGTCTGTAGACCATGCAAAACTGTGCCTTTAGATTTTTACTGACAGTTTAAACCTTTCTTTTATTTAAAAAAAATACAATAATAAAATTAGCTTATGGGATAATACAGAAAGATATGCATTTACATCAAACAGCATCAACCATTACAGGATCGCTGGAAACACAAAGGACATCCCAGGCTCAAATTGACCCCAGACCCCAAGAGTGCGTGGAGGCATTAGTGCTAACATACCATTGTGAATATAACAACATTCTCGTTGGATTGACTACAGGCTGCTCTCCTTCATGTGAGGCATTAACAACTGGAACACAAAGCTGCAGATCCATCCAGTCCATACAGCACTGTCATTTACACAGGTAGGTATTTCAGCTAGGCTATGCAGGTGGGCATTAAGAATCCTGTTCTATCAGACAAGGCATGCAGCAGAAAGGAGGTCAGTCTGCCCCTGTTCATTCACTGCCTGTTACACACCAGCACTCCAACTCTACAACAACCCAGAGAGCAGATGTGTGCAGTGGCATGTCCTTGGTTTGCCTGTCCCATGACCCCCTGAGGAAAGGGGTGTTTCCAGTCTGCGGTGGGGGTGATCCCAATGGGTGCGTCACGGCAGGTGAACCCACCCCACCCTCTGGGTCCTGGTGCAGGTGTGGATGGAGCTCAACAGGCTGTGTGGGCCTCCCCGTCTCTTTCCCGGAGGTAGCTCCTCTGCTCCACGACGGCACGCTGCAGCAGGGCCACGTTCACCCCGTCCACGCAGTTCAGCACCCGCGCGCGCACCATCAGGGCGCCACCTGCTGGGGAGCAAGGGGAAGGGCGCTTCGGCATCATGGCACGGGCATGGAGAAAACTCACCAGCTAGGGTTCGTGATGTGCAGGGAATCAGGGACTTTGTTTAAAGTCTCATCCAAAGGACAGCGCCTCTTTCTGCACAGTGAGAGGTCAACATACAGAGACACGGGTGGGGAAATTCTGGTCCAGGAGGAAGAGGGCGACCTACTGGTCCACCAGCAGCACTTACAGTATCAGCCCTCTTTTTCCTGGGTTCAGCTGTGACGTCTTGCCTGGCCCTTACTCATCGGTACAACTGATACTGATCAGGTTTGAAACCCCAGGCTCCTCATCCTGGTCTCCGACTCACCTCCTCTGCTCTCCAGCTCTCCCAGCACGAGATACTGAGCTCCAGCGATGGCCTGAAAGGGCTCCACAAAGCCAGTGTGGACAGTCACCTGGTGCCGGGCCGAGCCGTGCTGACTGCAGAGTACCGCCTCCGACAGCTCCGCACTGTAGTTCTTCAGCCTGGAAAAGTTTTACTTGTGATGTTTATGTATCGTTTTAGCAGTTTTTTTTAAAAAAAAACATTAAACATTAACATTAAAAATAAGCATAATTTAAAAACAAACATTTCAAATAGGGATGTTCCACCCATATGTGTGCCTGCATGAACAAGATCGATAAACTACCTGCCATAGGTCCTCACTGACATGCCCTCCCTGACTTCTCCTGAACTGATTTCCCAGGGAAAGCGGAAAACACCGGGCGCAGGAAGCATCTTTTCAACACGAACTGGAAGAAACAGCGCTGTCTTTGTATCATTTGTATCATCATTGTATCATTTGTACCTGATCAAATTCGTCTTTTAATGTCTAGGCATTATAATGTGTTATCTTAATGTTTACCTGCCTTTGGCCTTTCTTTCAGAACAGATGAGCCTAGTAAGATTCAACCCTAAAGCGATACCTCAACCTGTCTTTTGTATTCTTGGTGTTGCCAATCATTATTATCGATCGCGGTGCCGGTCTCAAGGCGAGAAACCGCTTCCGCCTGTGCGCCTGGGTCAGCTGACAGCTCCCGAGCCATGTGACGCCTAGGGGCGGGAGGTCAGACGCAACTCTCGAGTGCCATTGGGCCGTGGGCCTCTCCATCCCCCGGAACTGCAATCTGATTGACTATCACGTTTAATGCTCGTAAAGAACGCTCTTCCTGGTACAGAACGCCAACCTGGAGCTCGGCGTGGTACACCTGTAACAGGGTTGAATTTGGTCGCTGGTGGTCTCTAGCGGTCGAGAGGGGAGAGGGGATTTACTGCCTGGCGTGTTGTCCTGTTGCGGAAACACCTGTCAAATGGCCCTGCCTTTACTTGTCCAAAGCCCAACCCAGCTGATCCTAATTGGACAGGCCAGTTAGTGGATGTCTGTGTCCCCTCCCCGTCTGAGGCCTGTGTGGGGGGAGCTGTCATTGCGCTCAGCTCAGGGGGTTCAGGAGCGTTGCTTTGCTTTCCACAGTGCGACTGTAGGTCCCAACCACACAGATACATCGATTAGTAAAGAATACGCCCGGAACGAGTCCGCCATGAACCCCGACCTCCGCAAAGAGCGAGATAATGCCACTTTCAAGACCGACCTGCTGACGTACATCTTGGACGGGGGAGCGGAGAAGACGCAGAGGCGGAGGGAGATCGGTGAGTTCGGGGAGGGGGGGAGTGACCGGCTTGTGTTGTGCACCCCGAAAACAGACACCTCGCTTCCCCCACCCCCCACCCCCCGGGGAAAGAAACTGAGCTCCGTGCTTGGTGATCTGGGTATTGTGCTGGGCCGGGCAGGCTTCGTAATCAATTCGGTATCCCCAAGAAATCCGGATGCCCCTGGAGCGAACGAGCTCCACCAAACTTCCCGGGATCTTTAATGATGTCGGCCGCTCCTGCGTATGAGGAAACAGATCAAAGTTAAATTCGGGGTGAGACTACTTTAAAAATAATCACCGCCACCCCATGGAAGACGGGTAAAGCTGTTGACGCAAGACAGAAGAACCCGAAAGAACGCAGACAAAGGCGGGGGCCACCTCCTGCCTGTATGCGATGAATATAAAAGGGCTTCGAAAATTCACGCCGCTTCCCGAGGCAACGGTCTCCTCGGACGAATTTTGTGCGACCTGAAAAACTTTCTGACACAGCAGCTCAGATTAGCTGAGTTCCATGTCTGTGAAGCGATATAGCGTCGCTAGGTCAAGTCCGACTGCGGACCTTCGTTGCACGTAGACGTTCTGGTGAGGCCATCCTGAACGGTCCCGAAGTGCTCTGAACGTAGGCGGGGACCCCCTCTGTGCCCCCACCGGATAGCAGCCCTGTCCGGGGAGCCGGCGCTTCCCACAGCCGGACACGCACTGGGGCCGCCTGAGCGCAGGACCCCGCTCAGAGGTGCAGAAGCCGGGCGCTGATTGGGACCCGCGACCCTCTGGTCCAGGGTCCAAAGCCCTAACTGCAACTCTAGCAGCATTGTTTGGATACTGGCAGTTAAAAATTAATCATCTGAGAACCAGGACCAAGGTTGAGCGGTTTAGCATTGTAATAAAAAATAAAATGGGTGTCACGATGTTACCTCTGGGCTTTTGGTACAACTGCTTCAGACGACATCGCTGTTGTCCAGGGTTGATTAGGAGGAGCTTTCGTGCCCCAGAGTTCTGGTTAACAGGATAATCAATGTTCAGATTTCAGTGCCAGCATTAAAGCATCACAAGCAAGCAGTCAAGAGTTTTAATCCTTCTCTCACGCTAACGGTGACATGAGAGACACAAGGCCACGTCGGTCGGCAGCCTTTAGCAGTTCAGGCCAGGGCGATCAGAGAACACGCCTGCAAAAATATTTTGGGTTTGTCCACAAGTTTCTAAATCGCTTGGATGTGTGATAGTCCTACAGAGGAAAAACACAGAAATACCAAAGCTGATGAGCTGTGCCAGGAATCTAAAACGTCTGCATTCTTGTGGGGTGTGAATACCACATTCAGTTTGGGAAAATAATGTCACTTGTATGCCCAGTAAAGCAAGATAATTGTGCAACTTTTATGTTTGTACTTGCACGTCTCTAAAGCCCGTGAATTGTTGGCTGTACTTCCAGTAATTGCCGTGGAGTTTGTGATAAACCCAAAATATCCTAGCCTATTCATGCCTGCAGTCAAAAGAGGACAGTTTCAGTAGCATAATATTAGTCTGTTGCTCAGATTGCTCCATTCAATAGCAATTTGATTTGGCAATATGAGGTGTACATGCAAAGCAACACATCCTTTAAGCTGTGGTCCTGATACAGATGGGTGGAGCGGTGGCTCTGTGGCTCAGGATCTGCGCACGTGGCTGGAAGGTTGCCGGCAGAGGAATCTTACCCCACTGGGCCCCTGAGCAAGGCCCTTAACCCCAGCTGCTCCGGGGGCACTGTACAATGGCTGACCCTGCGCTCTGACCCCCAGCTTCTCTCCCTGTCGGTGTGCCTGTGTGTCTCATGGAGAGCAAGCTGGGGTCTGCGAAAAGACAAATTCCTATTGCAAGAAATTGTCTAGGGCTAATAAAGTGATGTGATGTTAGATGTACAGTGCAGGTACTGGGCACTGAATTGTGCAGTCAGCTGCCGCTTCTTGTGGCTCATCAAAACGTTCTCAGTTTTGACTTACTTTTTATTTTTTTCCTCTTTACGGTGGCACAGGCTGGTCTTGCCAGTCTCGTTCCGGAAGGTTGTGTCTGTGTTCCTGTATTTTGAGGAGAGCAGAAAAAAACGAAAGGGATGTAATTTACACCCAAGCATGAGGACGTACGAAGGGCCCAGCCGGCCCGTTGATCCTGTCTGGCTGTGAGTTGCCGTTTGTTACGAGGGCCTCATCCAAGCCCCTTTTCTTGAAACAGCCAGGGTAGGAGTGTCACCGTGAATGTATACACAGCATAGCTCTGGGGTGATCCTGAAATAAACAGTTTGTTTTCGTCTCCCTTCGTCCTGCAGAATCGCTGGTGATCAGCGATCCCGATTTCCAGCATGTGGACCTGAACTTCCTGTCCCGCAGCGAGCGGTACGCCGCGGCGGTGAAGCGGAGCGCGCAGATGATCGTGAAGATGCGGGAGCACGGCATCTCTGACCCCGAAGAGATCTACTGCTATAAGAGGTATGGCGGCGTAGTGGGAGCCGAGCCCTGGCCCGCAAGGCCTGTGGCTGCACAGCCCCACTCCTCGATGCGGGATTCCGGCGCTCTGCGGTTCCTCGTGAGTGGCTGGTTGAATTGATCGGGTCTCTGCAGGATCAGGCCTCCCGGTTCTGGCCCGCGGGGGTTTCTTGAATGGCTGCTTTGCTGGGAGAATGGCTTTCTGTGAGCTGCAAACCTGCTCTGGCGTGAGCTGTTTCCTGTTTGTTACTGTTGGTCGAGTGAAAATTAAAGTTTATGTAACATCTGAAATACTATTTTCATATGTGTAGGCAGTTCTCCATTTACTCGGTGTTCATTTACACATTTACGGGGGTGACCTACAGTACCTAAGAATATATAAATATAATATATAATGCCAGTCCTTCACACTTATACAGTTCTGGCTGTGGCTAGGATCTTGACGGAGTGCTTATGACAATACGCTTTTCGTTCACCCAGTCCAGGTACGTCTGTGAGCGTATGACACTATGTCATCATTTTTATCTGGAAGGTCGGCCCGTTGGTTTAGAGTGGACCTGTAGCACGCTCTCCTAAAACATGCATTGTCATGGGAAACAAATTCTTAATTTACACAGCTCTTGCGGGAAAGTATCTGGTGCATAAATGGAGAAATGCCTGTATATACAGTATATCGGCTTTTTTGCTTCACCAGTGCAATTCATGCAAGAAAACCCAGCTTCTCGGATTCGAAATGGTCCAACCAAAAGTCTTGCTTCCATTACCGACAGTCTGCTTTCAAAACATCCCACCAGTGAGCACCAGGGCTTGTTGTGCGTGCTTGGGCGATTAATAAAATCATAAAGTGAACTGGGCTTCTCAGAAGGCGGATAAGCAGGGTACAGGAGCTCTGGAGTGTGTGCACACAGCATGTGCGAGCGCGGTCAAGCCCTTGTGTCGACGGCTTTCTAGGGGATGAAGAGGCAGAGGAAGAAGGAGGAGTGTTGGAATCTATCGATTTGTGTTTTAATGGCTTTTTCCCTGATGACACTCTTTACTTTCTGGCATAATGGTCGCTGGGAGCAAAGACGATCGCTTTCTTCCCCCAGATCTGCTCAGTGAAGGGCAGAGGATTGCCCTGGGGGGGGGGGTTCTGCCCTGGGGGAAGGTGCTGCAGGACACTTGGGCCACCAAAACTGTCCAGAAAGTCTTTATCCACAGTCCACAGGCGACGCAAATCGCTCCCTCATTGAGTAATTCACTGGAATGGAGCTTCTTGCATTTGTTATTCTGAGTTTTGCATCGCAGAAGATCCCAAAGTGCCTTTCATATAGGGGGGCCCAGTTCCCAGTTCTAGTACAGCCCCCATCTGGGGGAGACACTGCTGCCCACTGAACAGCAGGTCAGGGGGAGGAGTGAGAAACTGGAGCTCAGTGTTGTCTATTCTTCACCTGACCAGTAAAACTGGAAAGTTAGCGCTGGCAGCCGTTAACACTGTTACTCTTGTGTAAGTTTGAGTGTTGTGTTTCAGGGTGTGTAAGAGGAAGAATAGTTCGTATATCGTATCCTGATTTCCGGGGGCTTTTGTTTTTTGTTTTGTAATTAATGTCTTTTTCTTCAACCACACAACCTGGAATCCCTGCGGACCCATGCTAACAGACATCCTTGTGTGAGCTGTCATGTGCGCGGGTCCTCAGCAGCGGCGCTGGGCTGCTGGCGGCTGCAGGCATCGAGTGAGAAAGCCTACCAGGCAGAGTTACGAACGGCACTTTCCAGCTTCCTTGTCCGAATCCATGGCGTGGACTGTTGGCCAGTGCACACGGTTCTCTGTGCCTGCTCATTTTCTTGGCTGGCTTTTCTGCTTAGCCTTGGGTACAGCTCCCCCGCGGGAGACCCGTTTACCTCGTCAGCTTCCACACAAGCGCTCTTTTCTGGGGAAAAGACGTGTAGAAAAGCACTTTCTTATTTCTGTGTCTTTTTTTTTTCTCCAAAGCTCCAGGTGGGGAGGGCTTTTGATTGTCTTTGGGATAAGAGAGCAACGTCCATCCATTTTCTAACCTGCTCTATCCGGTACAGGTTCCTGCGGAAACCGGAGCCCATCCTGGCAAGCAATGGGCGCAAGGCAGGATACACCCTGGGCGGGATGCCAGTCCATCATAGGGCACACACAGACACAGACAGACACGCTCGCACCACGGCCAGTTTTCCCAGAAGCCAAGTCAGCCCAGGGCACTATTTCACACTCATGGCTGGAACGGGGACATGGGGTCACGCTGAAACTGAGAGGCAGTCCGTTAGGATGGAGAACAGGAGACGTTGCGATCCCGAGCAGACATCCCAACTGGGTGGCTGAGGCCCAAACGCTTTTACAGGACACAGAATGAAGCAGGATGAGACTTTGGACTTGCTTAGCTGCTTAACTACCTAACCGGCAAGATGGGCTGAACGTTCTCCTGGCTTTTCCATTGTGTTCTCGTCAGAACCTGCAGCCTGTTGTGTTCCTGTTCTGTCTTGTGTTGAAAAGCTCGAAGCTAATATTTCTTTAATCATGATTACGTGTGACCCTTTTAGAGGGTGTTTAGATTTTAGTTACCTGTAAAACAAACTGTTGGACCTTAACCCCCATTACCTAATCCTAATTCTGATTCTGATTCTGTGAGGTGCCTTGTTTAAGCTGTTAACTAATACCTCTGAGCGTCTCCTTCAGTTCCTGCTGCTCCATGTGCTTGTTGAAATGGGGGGCGGTTCTGTGACGGACTTTGAATCAGAGAGAGGCTGTGTTTGCAGTTCAGGGCTCACGCAGCAGGGCAGGGAACCTCTCCAACCAGGGCAAAAGTGAATGTTGGCTCGGAACTGTGTCAAGGAGCAGGGGCGTATTGCAGAGAGCCTGTACTGTACGAAACAGTCCATTGAAGTCTAGCTAAATGCGTTAGTTTCTTTCAGAACGGTGAGCTTTGATCGTAGCGCAGGAAGAAGCTGCAGGCAGAGCTCAGGATCTGAACAGCACTTCCTAATGGTCACGGTTAAATAGGACCTATAACAATGGTATTAAGTTCTGAAAGTCTCAAAATCCTTTTATTTTAAAAAATGAAATCGCAAAAACGAAATATTTTGGCGAGCATTCTAAGTGAAGCAGGTATTCAGCTCTACTTTGTTCAAATGCCTTTGCAGTGCATAACATAGCCTTCACCGTGCAGTAAAGATTCCGGTGCAGGTGAGGAAGGAACTGGTTTATGCAATGTCCTGTCTCAGGCATGCCTCAATGGCCAGGCACTCTGTGCTGAAAGAGTATTTCAAAAGAAAGAAATTCCCTTTGATTGAAGTACCAACTGGGGCTTGTCTGCTGCTCAGGGGTAAGGGTGGGTCCACCTTTCTAGCTCGGTCT
This sequence comes from Lepisosteus oculatus, assembly GCF_040954835.1. Classification (NCBI taxonomy): domain Eukaryota; kingdom Metazoa; phylum Chordata; class Actinopteri; order Semionotiformes; family Lepisosteidae; genus Lepisosteus; species Lepisosteus oculatus. The sequence goes on along the minus strand of NC_090704.1, from coordinate 45,461,555 downwards.
GTGGGAATGAGGAAGAGCTCTTGAGTTGGCAGGTATCTTCTCTTCCACCACCCCCACCCCCCCAACCCCTGAGTCCTCAAATCGGGGACAAGCTGTGCCTGGATCGGTTGCTGTCGCCGTCGCGGTCATTGGCACTGTCCGTCTGTCTGTCCCTTTTAGAATCTGGAACGGCCGGGAACACGAGGCGCTGGGCCTGCACTACGCCATGTTCCTCCCAACCCTGCAAAAGCTGGGTGACCCCGCTCAGCAGGAGAAGTGGATACCGCCGGCAAAGACCTTCAAGGTCTTGGGCACCTACGCACAGACCGAGCTGGGCCACGGTCAGTCTGACGCGGAGGACTCAGGGAGATTTGTTGGCAGCGTGACGGGAGCTGTGGACTCTTTCAGGGACAGTTTTGAGCTTGTGGTCCATGTTAGCAGGTTGTGTTGCTAAGATGCTACCCGGTTCTCATTGTGGCGTAGAGTGATGGATAGGAAGTTCTTATAATTCCTCAGGGAATTGTAGTTTTTTTATGGGAAATGCAGGCCTGGCAGGGAGTTTCTCATGTGATTTGTTGTCCAGGGATAAACCAGAGGTGAAAACTATGGGCAGTGGACAAAACAATTAAAACAATTGGATTAATGTGGGACACCGAATGCATTGAAAGCATAGAAAGAGTGGTGCTCCCTACAGGTGAGTCTCATGCAGAAATTAAGCATGAGTCATATATAAAGCTAGCATTCTTCTTATGGTTATCTGTAAAAATGCTGGTTGAATATAATTATGGACAGCATGGCTACAAGACGAGACTCTGATGTTGAAACACAGGTGGCAGGAGCTTTAGCATGGCGAGGTGCAAAGAACACAGGCAGTGGGCTACCGAGCAGTGAAGAGGAGCGATCAGATGAATCATCCTTCAGCATGTTCTCTACAGCTTAATGCCAACTTGAAGAACTCAGAAGGAGCTCTCTTGTGCAGGAATAGTGCCACAACCCTCCAGTTTCAGATACTGGCAGATCCTATGCCACAGCCCTCAAAGGCCTTACTGGCCACACAGGGTAGCCCAGTGCCCCCTTAAGTGACTTTACACTGGTGTTCGTATTTTTTTTTGTCCACTACCTGTAGGTTTCTTGTGTTGTGTTTGAGAGGGATCCCTTGGACCCACACTTTCCATCTCCCATAATTATTACCTTCAAAGGAATAGATGGAGCTGCTGACACCTTTGGTACGTTTCAGTCTGAACTCATTCTTCTAACTACAACCAGGCCATTACTGAGGCTCCTGGCTGTCGGCTCGCCAGGTGGTCTCTCTGCGTGTTACACCAGAGCCACGTCTTGCTGTGGAACCTCACATGAGCGAAGAAGAGGAAGCCGAAACGCACAGCATATCCAGGAAAAAATATTTAGAAGCAAAAATCCATTTCCACTCGCGGTTTCCAAATCAGCACCTTTCTTTCAGATCTCTGGTCCTCTTGTCTCTCATTTCCCCCAGCTAACACCCCTGCCTTCGCTTGGCTCTGTGCCACCGTCCTTGGCTTCACTGGCATTTTTAATCAGTAACTAACCGATAACCAACCATTAACCTTGCCTCGTCCTCCCCAAGTGATCAAGGATTCATTCGCCTTTAATGAACCGTGGGTGTCCCGGCTCCTCTGTGCCGGCAGCGCCAAGCCAGCTCTGCTGCCATGTGGCTGCGCGGTTGTTCGGAACCAAAGATAATAATAATTATAATAATAATAATTACTCACACTTATATTACGCTTTTTCTGGACACTCCACTCAAAGCGCTTTACAGGTAATGGGGATCCCCTCCACCACCACCAGTGTGCAGCCCCACCTGGATGATGCGACAGCAGCCATAGTGCGCCTGAACGCTCACCACACACCAGCTCTCAGTGGGGAAGAGAGCAGAGTAATGTAGCCAATTCATAGAGGGGGATTGTTAGGAGGCCATGACTGGTAAGGGCCAATGGGAAATTTGGCCAGGACAGGGAGATGGGTGCAGAGATGGGTGCTGCAGCATTGGCATGATTACCTCTTTGGCAGCAGCCCACTGCCTCGCCTCCACATCCGCCAGCAGCTATAAAACAATTTCCTGCAGGGCGCTGTCCCTGGGCTGTTGGGGTGGTGATGATGATTAATCACGTTTAAAAGTGGCTTCTGAATAGGCTTTACAGAAAAAAATGATTTGATAATGATTTGATAGAGGGGGGAAAAAACATTTGAATAAAAAAGAACCATGTGGGCGAAGGCCATGCGCTGTGACCTGTAATAAACCTTGCTAAGGGCTGAAATCGCTTGGACAGAGTTCAGAGAGAGAAGTGGACTCGTTTGCACTAACAGCGGGGAGTGAACTCAGCAGGGTGGCGATGTCGTTTCAGAACATCGGGTCAGTAAAAGAGCAGCAGAAACTCGGATCAACAACATCTTTAAACTCTCGACCAACAAGCTAGCGCTCTATCTGAGTGTCTGAGTGGTTCTGACTTGCGCCTAGCGTCTTGCAGAGAGCATCTGGGGGTTTATTGACTGACTTGTTCTGGTGACACCATTATAACTGATTCTACAAAAAGCCTCATTATCTCCACATCAAGCCCTTGACCACTAGGGCCTGAAGCAAGCAGGCAGGGTTTGACCAACAAGAGCCTGATTTGTCCTGAGGAGGCCATGTCTGCTGGGGCTTGTTCCGAGCTGCAGTGTTACTGTCGGGGACTGTTGCTTGTTTCCGGTAGCTCAGAGCTCCTGAAACCAGATTGCACACTACAAGTTAATATTTCTTCAGTGAACGCAAAACATTGCACCCTGCAAGGAGCAGTTCGGTCTCCTGTGCATAATTGTTTCTCTCCCCATTCTGGGTTGTCTGGGTCTCGTTTGCCGGCAGGGAAAGGGAGCAGGCACTGTGAGCTGGGTGTTGTGCCTGAGTGGGTCGGGTTTTGTGCAGAGACCTGGGGTTTCACAGCTTAATCAAGCACTTCTGATTTTCTGAAGAACAAACTGCATCGCGTTTTATCCAAATACTATGGAAGCCCGTTTCCGCCAGGGAGTAAAAAAGAACAGCGTATCTCGCAATTGCGGCTTGTATCTCAGAATTCCGACTCTATATCTCACGTTTGCGACTTCGAAATGCCCACATTTCATTTTCTGCCCTCTTTTCATTGTAACGGATTCGGGTTCCGCTCCCATCATAGTTCAAGCCTCACTGCATTGGCTCGAACCCAGGTCTTGCCAGCTGAGCTAAAGTAGACTTTTTTAAGTAAAATTAAATGTCACAATTCTGAGATACAAAGTCGCAATTGCAAGATACCACAGCGCGTTTCTTTTTACTCCCATATATATTATATGTATATATATATGTGTATTATGTATTATATTTACTTCCATATAATACAGACAGTTTTGCAGAGCCAGTTCAAATCTATGCGTGTATATAGATAGCTGGTGGCTATGAGCTAGCGTTGCTGCAGGGTCCTGTATAGTTCTGTCCGGCCCTCACTGTCACACAAGAGAAGACAGGCGTTCGATCCTTAGTACAGATACAAGTAGAGCCTTATTCCACGCCGAAAATAATAAAATTGAAAAACAAAAGAAAAATGTGACGTTTCTGCTGTTGAGCCTTCCTGGCAGTGTGTTCTTTCGGTCTGCGTTTTGGCGTGGCCTGAACTTCTGCGAGTCCTGTTTCAACTGGCACACTGGCACAGCTCCCCGCTCAAAGACCTCTACCAGTAATGATGACAAAGTCCTCCGCTGGCCTGAGCACACCCCGGTCACCCAGACACGGGCAGCGCCGCTGCCTCTCGGACACGGCGTCTCCGAACACACGGGGGGAGACGTGCCGAGATGCAGGTGGCACAGCTTTCCGAGGGGCGAATGTTTTTTCCCTGCTTTTGCTTTGATGTAATCCGCGCTGACTTGTTTTCAATGTGATTCTGTTAGTCGAAATCTGGTGACGGATCTGAAAGTGTTTTTCGGGAATCGGCCCCTCACACGGCGGCACGGTCCGATGGACTAATTGGCACTCGCTTGCACGACTCGCTTTCACTTACCGCCTGATCCTTTTTTTTGTCTCCCTCTCTTTCCCCCGTGCCCTTGCATGCCATGTGATCACGAACTCGGCGCGTCTCCCTCCCTGCTCCTCGCTACCCCTCTTGACTCCTTCCCCTGCCTTGATGGGTCCGGCCCTCGTCCTCGTCTGTAATCTCCTGCTAATCCCCCCCATCTCCTTCCTGATGCCCCTACACCCTCTTCCTCCTCCCCGTCTTCAAACCCGTCCTGTCCTTACTTCCCACGTCATCCTCACCTTGACCTCCCATGGGTCCTCCCCTACTCGGTTCCTTCGCCCTTCCTTTCGTTCCCCTCGCTCCCCACGTTTCCCTCCTCACCCCCACACCCCCCCCCCCCCGCCTCGGACGCAGCTGTGTGCACCGCGGGCGCCCCGAGCCCCTGGACCTCCACCTGGGGATGTTCCTGCCCACCCTGCTGAACCAGGCCACGCCCGAGCAGCAGGACACCTTCTTCATGCGCGCCTGGAACCTGGAGATCATCGGCACTTACGCGCAGACCGAGATGGGCCACGGTAGGGTTACGAGACCCCCGACCCGGGGGGCCGCGGACCTCTGTGGGGTGGCAGCCCGGGCAGTGGAGAGCCCGGAAGCGCAGCAGAGCCTGGCGTGACGCCGTGCTGCTCCCCCACAGCAGGCAGCATGCCTTTGAGCCTGTGCCCGCCGCAGTGAAGGTCTGCTCCTCGTCTGGAGGGTTTTGCATGCTGCCGGCAACAGCAGAACGCTACCTGAGGGGGCTGGGCTGTACAACCTGCTTCCTACCGCCAGCTGCTTAGAGCCATGAAATCTGCTGGTGTTGAGGTTTCTGTTCTAGGGTTCTCAGAGTGATAACGGCAAAGCACACGGCGTTCCGTCACCTCCTGCCGTAGCGCCGCGGCGGCAGGGGAGTCTGGCACCGTGCGCTCTTCCTTGTGAAGCATCAGGTTTCAGAGGGCGGGGGGGGACGGGGGTGGGATGCTCCTGCTGGCTGCTCGAGCCGACGGGGTTGCTAGCTTCCTTCTCGCGGAGGCTGGAAAAGGGGATGGCGCTGAAAACGTACGAGAGGAGAAAAGGAATGACTTGTTCAGTACATGGGGAGACGAGACGTTCACTCAGGCTGTGCATATTTTGCGACGGAAATCGTGCGGCTACATCATGCTTTGCACCACGACGTTCGTTCTTTCACCTTTAATCTGAAGACAAACACTAGTGCCCCCCCCCCCGAAGTGTAATGCTTTCGGAAACCGCTTGGCTTAAATGCATCGTCAGTTGCTAAGGATAGTTATTTTTTTCCATGAATGTATTTCGAGAAGTACAGCTGTATTTCTTTTGTGAAGTATGTGTAGGTCTTGTAATTGTTGCGCATCTAGTGCGATAACGTCCCAGGCCTGCTTCCCAGTTTTAGCCGACGAGCTGCAGGTGAGGGCGAGACGCTTGTGCAGGACCTGTGTCGGTGCCGTTGTTGGGAATGTCGCTCGTTTTCGCAGGCACTCACATTCGCGCTCTGGAGACGACCGCGACCTACGACCCCTCCACCCAGGAGTTCGTGCTCAACAGCCCGACGGTCAGCTCCATCAAGTGGTGGCCTGGAGGACGTGAGTAACCTCGGCCCCCCCCCCCCCTTCTTTCTCTCGCTCTGCCTCTCCACAAAGCCCAGTGCTCGGGAGTCAGCTGTCTGTCCTGTCCCTCTCCGCAGTGGGGAAGACCTCGAACCACGCCATTGTCCTGGCACAGCTGTACACCCAGGGGCACTGCCACGGCCTCCATGCTTTCATCGTGCCCATCAGGAACATGAGCACGCATGAGCCCCTGCCGGGTAAGGACGGGTTATATCAAATCATGCCAATCGCTGGGTAGGGGAGCTCGGTCACGAAGACCAAACGGTCAAATATTCAGGAGAGAAGACTGATAAATTTGCTGACTTCATTGTAGTGTAGAAATATGAAGAAGTGCGTGTGTGTCCAGGTGCACGCGTGCGTGCGTGCGTGCGTGCGTGCGTGCGTGCGTGCGTGCGTGCGTGTGTGTGTGTGTCCAGGTGCGTGTGCGTGCGCTTCTCTGCTTGTGTCCACACGCGTGTGTATGTGTGTCCAGGTGCGCGTGCACATGTGTGTGTGTGTGTCCAGGTGCGCGTGCACATGTGTGTGTGTGTGTGTGTCCAGGTGAGCGTGCACGTGTGTGTGTGTGTGTGTGTGTGTGACCAGGTGAGCGTGCACATGTGTGTGTATGAGTGTCCAGGTGCGCGTGCACGTGTGTGTGTCCAGGTGTGCATGGTCCTCCCTCTCTCACGGCAGTCCCTCTCCCTGCCTCTCCGCGTGCTGCCAGGCGTGGTGGTGGGCGACATCGGCCCCAAGTTTGGCTTCGACGAGGTGGACAACGGCTACTTGAAGCTGGACAACGTCCGGATCCCGCGGGAGAACATGCTGATGAAGTACGCCAAGGTCAGCCTCCCCGTCCGCCGCCGTCCGCCGCCGGCCCTCGTGTGTGAGCAGGGACAGGGAGGACTGGGCACAGACAGGAGTCGGCAGATAGTCAGCCAGTGTGCGCTGTAGGACTGTAGGGATTACATACCAGTCTGACTGTGCAGTTTCATGTCTCGCTTGCCGTGTGTGCCGGTGAGAGAAAAAATTTAAAATTAAAATAAATAGACCCTGTTTTAATAGGTTTACCTGCCACCTGACATAGTTGCTTGCTTTCACTCCAGTCCAGCGCCCCCAGAACGGTTTACCACAGTCCACTATAGCCCGCCCAGTCCAATATAGCTCCTCCCAGTCCAGTGCCCCAAAGAAGTTTACCCCAGTCCACTAAGGCCCCCCCAGTCCAGCGTGTCCTCTCTCTCTCTCTGCAGGTGGAGCCCGATGGGACGTACGTGAAGCCGCCCAGTGACAAGCTGACTTACGGCACCATGGTGTTCATCCGCTCCATGATCGTGGGGGAGTCGGCCCGCGCGCTGGCCAAGGCCTGCACCATCGCCATCCGCTACAGCGCCGTGCGCCGGCAGTCCGAGCTGCGGCCCGGGTAGGCGAACGGTTCTGCCCCGGCCCGTCCGCTGCGAACCGGGTCCCCGGGATCTTCCTCACCGTTCTCCCTCTCCCCCCCTCAGCGAGCCGGAGCCACAGATTCTGGACTACCAGACCCAGCAGTACAAGCTCTTCCCTCTGCTGGCCACTGCCTACGCCTTCCACTTCGTGGGGCAGTACATGAGCCAGACCTACCACCGCATCACGGGCGACATCGACCAGGGCGACTTCAGCCAGCTGCCCGAGGTACGCCCGCCGCAGCGCCGTGTTCGCGTCCCGTCTCGGCCTCCCCGCGGCCCCTAAGGAGCACCCTCTCTGCCTCCCCAGCTGCACGCCCTCTCGGCGGGGCTCAAGGCCTTCACCACCTGGGCGGCCAGCGCCGGCATCGAGGTGTGCCGCATGGCCTGCGGGGGGCACGGCTACTCGCGCTGCAGCAGCCTGCCCGACATCTACGTCACCTTCACCCCCACCTGCACCTACGAGGGCGAGAACACCGTCATGATGCTGCAGACCGCCAGGTACGCCTCTTCCTCCTGGCGGGGCCCCTCCCTCCCTCCTCCTCCTCCTCCTCCTCCACCCCCCTCGTCATCGCTCCGTCTCCCTCTGTGCCCGCAGGTACCTGGTGAAGAGCTACACGCAGGCCAGCGCGGGCGAGCAGGTGGGTGGGACGGTGTCCTACCTGAGCGAGATGTCCCAGCGCCGCCTGCAGCCCCAGCAGGTGTCCTCCCGGCCCACCGTGGTCAACATCAGTGACCTGTCCAGCCTGGTGGAGGCCTACAAGCTGCGGGCCGCCAAGTGAGTGGAGGAGAACGCCCCGATCGAGGGACGAGTGTGGCGTGGAAGTGCAAGACGCAGAGCTGCTGACAAAAAAAAATGGAACGGAGACAATATTTCTTTCTGGACACATATTTATTCATTTTAACGTTGCGGAACCAAATACAGATCGAGGGGCATCGTTCCTCCCAGCAGACAAAAGCCTCCTTGGAAAACAAACCCTCTTCGTTTAAATCTGTTTCTGCAGGTTTAGAGAGAGAGAGAGAGCGAGAGAGGGGGTCCTCTTTTCTGCCGCAACAAAAAATCTACTTTTTTAAATCACCGTGGTGCGCCGGTACTGTGAAATGATAGTTGGGCTCCAATCTGCGCCCCCGTGTGTCTGTAACAGGCTGGTGGAAATGGCAGCGAGGAGCCTCCAGGGGGAGCTGCAGAGGCGCAAGAGCAAGGAGGAAGCCTGGAACGGCGCCGCCATTGACCTGGTCAGAGCGTCCGATGTAAGTGAGCGTTTCCAGTGCTCGGCGCCCTGCCTTGGATGGCCTCGAATGACTTGATGTTCTCCCCCCCCCCCCCGCCCCTCGGTCTCTCTCCTCCCCAGGCACACTGTCACTACGTGGTGGTGAAGCTGTTCACGGCGAAGCTCGGCGAGGTGGGCGACACGGCTGTCCACTCCGTCCTCGGCTCCCTCGCCCTGCTCTACGCTCTGCATGGCATTACCGTGCACTCTGGGGACTTCCTGCAGGTAACGCCACCCGCCACCCGCCTCCTGCCTCCGCAGGGCTCGAAGGGGAGCCGCCGTCCCGGTTTCTCAGGAGCAAAATAAATTCAGCGATTTTGCCGATGACGAATCGAGCGTAAAATCGTGAAACTCTGAGAGAGCGCTGTCTAGTCGCCGTGCTATCGCGGCGGCCGGAAACCGCTGGTCTGGCAGCGGGCGAGAGCGAGAGAGTCGTGCGCGAATCGTAACGTGAAAACGGCCCTTCCTGCTCACCAGTCTCTGGAAGCAAATGAGAGACACGGTCTCCTACCAACGTTAATTACTATGAATGCATTTTAGTTGGGTGGCAGTTTGTTCTTTTTCTGCAATACTTAAAAGTATCTAAAAAACATGAAATATTTACTATTAATATAGTAGCAAAATTTGCTTGGCCTGAAGCATGTTTACAATCCAATAGGGACGCTTTTACTGTACGTTGTCGGGCACTTTGTTGCCTCATTGTCAACCGCAGACAATTATCGCAGTATGGCGCCAGGCACACATGGAAACGTGGTCTCTTTTGTGATGCAGATTGGAGGTTTTACACATTACCGTGTACTTGGTAGTTTCATGGTGGTGGGAAATATGCTCATCACTGCCGATTCACTATAACCCTGTAAATGTAAAAACGGCATCGCAGTTCCCCTGTAATCCTGTGTCACGTACCGCCGCGACCCGCGTGCGCGTCGGGCTCGAGTGTGTGAGCGCTGGGGCGCAGGGGCGTGTCGGTGTGTGACCCCTGTGCGTCTGCTGCACCCCCCTCCCCCGCAGGCCGGGCTGCTGAGCGTGCCTCAGGTGGCCCAGGCCTCCCAGCAGGTGAAGGAGCTGCTGGCCCAGATCAGGGTGAACGCGGTGGCGCTGGCGGACGCCTTCGACTACCGCGACGAGATGCTGAACTCTGTCCTCGGGCGCTACGACGGCAACGTCTACGAGAACATGTTCGAGTGGGCCAAGAAGTCGCCGCTGAACAGCGAGCAGGTCGGTGTCGCTGGGTGGGCCTGGGTGGGAGGACTGTGCAGGTGGCGTTTCTGAGCTGAATGGTTCTCAGACTGATTATTTACTGGCTCTTGTCTTGTCTACTGTGGGAGGAATTTGAACGTGAGCGTATGATTTGTGGCATGCATTTCTGTCACTGCATCACAGCATGTTGAGCTTAGTGCTGTATGGGGACAAAGTAATGGGGACTGTCCTACTACTGTGATGCAATACATCATAGCAGCTTAAAAGGAGTGCATATTATGGCCTGGTTTCCAAAAACGCATTTTGAACTTGGAGAAACACAACAGACATTGTGTATGTATTTTGACTAAATGATGCAAACTGGCTTCGTTTGGTGTGCCTTTTCACGGAGCTGCTGACACAGGGGTGGATACAATTCCTGTTGCATGCTAGTTTGAGACTGTAATAACCCTGAGACGTGTAATTATAAACATGTCTTGCGCTATCCCTGCAGTTTGTAGGAGGACCTGGGAAAACCTTGTCTAGCGCTTCAGTCTGCTGAGCGCAGTGAGGAGCTGGCTGTAGTGGAGTGATGTGAAATTAAGCCTGAGCTAAGGCAGTGGACTCACGGCTGTGCTGAGTGTGCTTCCTCTTCCTTCTCAGGTTCATGAATCCTACCACAAATACCTGAAACCCCTGCACTCCAAGCTCTGAGCTGCCCAGTGCGAGGTCTGCAGCAGACGGCACAGAATCCCCTCCATCAGGATGTTGCCCTAGCAACAACGTCATCAAAGAAGCGAACAAACCTGGACTGGAAGCCGTCTGCCCCTGGAACTGGAACGGTTGTCTTGAGCAGCCAGCGGCCCCCTCTTGTATTTTTTCTATAATTCCCAGAAGCCCATGGTGCTTCTGTTACTGCAGATGGGGAGGAAGAACAAGCACTGTGACCAGTGAGATCACACCTTGAAATCAAAGCACCTTTCTCTCTTGTTTTTTCAAGCGCACTGCTGTACCTGCCTTTTTATCCTTTCAATTACGTTCTTTGTTCCTAAATCATTCTTCTGTTGGTTTTTTTTGTTTCTTCAAATGGCCAGTTGAACTTCTGTTTCCGGGTATAATTCTGATCATTTTGAACATGCATTCCGCTGAGAGTGAGGGTATAAGACCTAAGGACAGGAAACACCTCCTAAACCTGCTGCAGCTTCCTTTTGGTATTTAAAGTTTGTAATAACGAATAAAATTAACATTTCATAAACGTTCTGCTATTCTGGACAGGAAGCAGGTTTTGGACAGGCTTTTCCCAGTTTAACTATCTGGTCTGGGATTGGAGAATTTCAGTAGTTTGGGCTGTAGACTTCTATCAGAAGTGTTAAATCTGGCATGACTACTTGTCTCACCAGATTTAACATGTATGTCCAAAGCAATAGGAAATATTTATTTGGAAATATTGCTGAGTTGCCCTGGACATGAGGAGCACGTTTTAAATGGATTTGCAATGATCACAACCTTTGTCTTAACACTTAACTGTGCAGCTTGTTAAGCCATTTTGATCATTTAAGGGCAGTGTCCTGAGATTCATCTTGGGTAATTAAATGTGAAATGATTAACTGTTTTCATAGCTGATGCAGCTACTGCAAGGTTTCACTGAGCCTTTTCATGTGAGCTCATTTATCTAGACATGGTGTATTTTCACAGGCATGCTCCGATAAATGTGCAATACAGTCCATTCTGCAGTAACATGATAGTTGAGTTCCTGAAGAATCCTGGATCATGGAAATCTCTTAATAACAATAGATTCAATGGGAATTGAAGTGTTAGGGGAAGATATCTAGGAAACACCATCTGGAGTGACATTTTCCTATACAAGTAATATACAAGGTTGTATATTACTGTGAGCTCTTTTGTTTTATGTTATGAAAACAGTGTTTAATTGAGATAGTTCCAGTAGGGAACTGCGTCAGCATGTGTAGGCTGCAAAGGAACAGGTAGAGGTTAATTCCATGCTGAAAGGAAAAGAAAAGAGACACTAGGTTTCAGCTGTGGCGCCTTCAGGTGCCCAATGATGTTAAGATAACATCATCCAGGAATTCAGCGCAACCACGGAAACGCTGAAAGAGTTGTACGTTACAATGTGCGTCGCCTTTGTTGCTAAGCGATTGGGAAATGTAGCAGTGGGGGTTTGGAAGACAATGATGAAAATGGAGGAGGGTTTTACAGTTTAAACAACCTTTAAAGTGAAAACCTTTTCGGTTCAACACATTTTTAGTGTGAAGAACTGTTTCTCACATGTAATTTTACATTGACTTACCATGCTGCACAGAGCAAAAACAAAAACTCAGACCTAAACAGTACAACTGATGTCAGACTCTTCTTCTTTCAGCACAAGAATATTGTCTTAACCTTTTTTCCCCATATTGTTAAACACTACATTAATGATCTAGAAAGTGATGCCACTCTTGCCATTGAGAGTCAGGTGTTTTTAAAGAGGAATTGGTTATTCAGTGTTGTGATGACCCAGTAAACACAGAACGACTTGTGCCTCAGATATTACTTTTTAAGTAGTGAAAAGCCAGGCTGATCTCACAAACTGTTCCTCACTGATTATTGGGGAAACATTAAGCCCTAGCTTATTAAAAAGAACAACCTGTTTTTGTAGTCTCGACGGTTTCATTTCTGACTAACAGACGTTTGTGTCAAATTGTGAACTTCATCCTTTCTCTGGTGAGAATCATGGTTTCATTAGTTACATTTTGAATTTTTAATCAGTCATTTTTATGGTTATTTTTCCTTCTGCTTCCTTACCTCTTTGAATCCTGACTCTTTCTAGCCCGTCATTCACAAAGTCTTCAGTGACTTGTTTATGTAATTCTGAGAGCTTGATTTGTTGCCCGCAGAGTGGTTAAGATTTTGTTTTTAAAACATGTTAATAAAAATCTAGGGTCACATTTCATGGGTTACTGATATTTAATTTAAAAATAAATCATTTTAATCACGTAGTCTTGATGACATTATTTGCATTAATAAAGAAAAGTTACAATTAAAACGTCAGTCCTCTCTTTTTTTTACAGGCATTAGGACGCCATGTGTTGCTGATGAATATTATTACCGGCTCTTAAACGGGATTACTGCAGTGTTCAAGCCTGTTTTGGGGTGATGAGAACAGCAAAGATTACAGACGAGTACATTGCCATCTGTCCCATGTACAAGTTATTAGCTAATTGACTTCAGGCTCGCGTTCAGCCGTTTCCCGAAAATTAAAACCCGTGTATTGACTTCAAGAACCGTTTGTCACACCCAAAAACCTCGCACTCGCTGTTCAAAGATGAAAAAGTCTCGCACAACTCTTACGTCTATGGTTACCGCATGTAGAGGTGTTGCAGGACTTGTCTGTTTTTGAGGGCGCTATCCTCTGTTCAGGGGGGTTAAATGTCCCGTGTTTTCCGCGGATGTCTGATAGTTCAGCACTCCTCGATAACCTCGTACCTATTGGTCATTCTCCCCTCTTCCTGAACGGTGAGGTATTCTGTCACAGGTGAGGTCTTGCAAGTTCATGTGTCTGCAGAGGCGCATCTTTGTCGAGCTGTAACGCGACGGGCTCGGCGCGGACGGAGACAAGAACTCGGGCTCCTCTGACACAAGCAGTCGGCGCTTTATTAATCGGACAGGTGTCCGGCTCAGCAACAACCACACAAGAACTGAGACAAAGCAAACCCCCTCCCAACACACTAGGGTCATTTCGTGTACAGGTACCTGGGGTAGGGTGGAAAGTGGGCACAGGTATAAAGGGGGATAACTATTTCACAGTTAGCTGGGCAACTTCACACAGTGTACAGCCGTTCCGGATGATCAGCGGCGCTGGTATAATTCAGAGGGTTGTTACATTATACCGCACATGCAGTAGGATAACAAAATTGGTGGAGCAACGGTTGAGGACGAAAGGCTCTCTCTCCAACGAAGAAAAAGATGAGCCGATATAGTTGGAGCGTTAAAATAACTTTTTAATTATTTTTTTGGGGGGGTAAGAGCGATAATTTGTAGATCTGTACCGGCGCAGTAACCGCATGTAGGAGCAGGGTTTCGTTAACTTTGTGGAATGAATCCACCGGAATTGCGGAATCTCATCGTTTTCCCCCTACAAAGATGGCGGCCCGATTTACACCGGAAATTCCATCTTTCGAATTTCTCTTATCTCTATGATCCGAGCCGTAGCGGCCATATTGTCTTTTAATGCGGTTCCGTCGCATAAACAGCGACAGCGTCCAAACTTCCCGGCGAAAACCACCGCGGTTTTTTTTGTCAGCGTTTGAATCGGAGAGCAGCTGGATTTAGCCTTCGTGGCAGGCGCCCGCGGGCAGGGGTTTGGGGGGAAAATGCGGTGACAGTTGACGACGGAGCCGGACAGTCTGCAAGCGGCGCTTCGCGAGCTCGGCGTGGTTACCAATGGTAACAGGGCGACGCTCGCTCGCGCCGGGATGTGCTTAGCCCAACGGTATGGTAAGTTTATCGAAAAATAAAATCTACGTTTCCTACCTTGTCTTTAACTAACCACCTCGCCTGAACCACCTAACTTGGCACAGTTAAACGAACAGTGAAAATGGTACCAGACCGCGGTCGACACCGAAACCAGTGCGCAACAAATGAATACAGGAGGTGCAGTTAATACAAATTGTAGGGGGCTCACACACCGTTTGTGAAATAATAATTACCTGACGTGTCGCCCCGGTTTCTCTCTGATACTGTCCCAGGGAGTCTGGTATTCAAAGACTCCCTCCTCTGCTTTCATCAGCACTGTGTGGTGTGGGTGACAGCCGAGCCACGGTGGCCATCTCAACATCTCCAGAGATAAACCTGTTTCATTTGAATTCGCAGGCTTCAAAGCAGAAGAAAACATCTAAGGGTGAGTTTTTTTAAAAAAAAATCATTTTAATCTACGTGCATATTACTGTGGGTCGCTGTGCTGATGTATGGCGAGACTGAAAACGGCATTTTTCTGGTGGTCCAGGTGCCTTCGATGACGTGCTGAGCGACCTCTTGGGCGATGACGGTACGTACGGCCGTGTGGTCAGCCTGACCAGACCCTTATTTCTACCATGACCAACGCGTTTTAGTCAGACCTTGTAGAGGCCGCTGAGGCTGTTGCCGTTGTGCAGTTGTGCTTGTTCATTCAATCCCAGTCTTGATAAAAATAATAAGTGCTTCTTGCAGCAATAAAATAAAAAAAAAAAAGCCGGCAATGAGAGGAGACAGCAGAATGACACCCTCACGGTAAGGATTTGGAATAGAGTGGGAAAGCAACACAGAATCCGTTAAATTAAAGTCCTTCTGAAGAAGAAGGATTTGAAGGAGCCCAGGGAAGGGGACTCGCTGATATCCTCAGGGGTGGAATTCCAGAGCTGTGGGGCGCAGCAGGAGAAAGCCCAGTCACCCATAGTTTGTACAGTCCTCACCCCTGATTATCATTATTACCGGTATAGAACCAGAACCAGAACAAGCAGGCCCGGCAGAACACACACACATTCGGCACACGACATGGACTCGCATAAGGAAACGCATATCTAGCAGCAGCAATAACAGGTCCTGAACGCGGTTGTATCGATTCACTTGTTGCACAGTGATCAGTGTTTGCTCCTCAAGGACTGACGCCACCCTGCCTCTTCCTCTTGACCTTTCCAGGCGACCCTCCGAGGAGAACCCGCACCCCAGCCCGAGCGCTGGGGCCAGGGAGAGGGGGGGCCCCGCCTTCCCGCGGCGGTAAACGGTGAGCGCCGGGACGCACCGTTGCGCCGCGATTTTAACAGTCATTCCCTCCGCTTATATAGCGCTTTTCTGGACCCTCCACTCAAAGAGCTTTACAGGAAATGGGGATCCCCTCCACCACCCCCAGTGTGCAGCCCCATCTGGATGATGCGCCAGTCCGCTCCCCACACACCAGCTCTCAGTGGGGAGGAGAGCAGAGTGATGAAACCAGTTCAGAGAGGGGGATTATTAGGAGGTCATGACTGGTAAAGACCAGGGGTAAATTTGGCCAGGACGCTGGAGTAATACACCTACTCCTTTTGAGAAACACCCTGGGACTTTTAGTGACCACGGAGACTCAGGACCTTCATTTTTTTTTGTCTCATCCAGAGGACGGCACCTTTTTTAGGACTAATGCTAATGCTATAAATTCTACTAAATATAACAGTGTTTGTATACTAAGTATTATATAGTAATGTTATCCTATTTATATTACATTATATAGGGATTACACTATAAATATATATGAATTGACCTCGCTTGTGCTGATTGTGCTGATATAATCTTGTGCTGATTGTGGTGTGCAGTGCTGAAAGCAGGGTAAGTGCAGTGAGATCATGAGAGAGTTTGGTAAAGCGTGGCACAGCCTGGGAGAGCGAGGTCAATTCATGGCCTCACCCTGGTAAAACCATGGGGCAGCTGCAAAGGTTCTGTGTGCAGATTGACAGTCGTAACCCTTCGCAGTGGCACCTCCAATGCCGGTCGACTCTTGTTTTCCAGGTCCTTGCTGGATGATGACTTTTTCAGCAAGCTGGCGGAGGAAGCAGAGAAGGATGATGAGGTGTGTTGAGGCGAGGGCCTTTCCGGAGGCCCTGTAGAGTCCTTGTGTCTGTGTGTCTGGTTTAATGTATTCTTCAGCCCCTCTGTGACTCCTGGGTCTCAGTTGTAGTTAATCTTGTGCGTTTTGTTTCTCCTGTAGGTGTCTGACGTCTCAGAGGCTGATCCCTTGGCTTTACTAGGTAGCATGAAGGTACAAACAGATCTGCTTTTTTTCCCCACTCGGAGTTGCACTGCTGTGCCTGTTTTTTCAATTCCGAAACAAGGTCAGGACGGGTTGTTTCCTGCTGCTATCTTAATGGAATTTTTGGAAATTCCTCATTTAAAAAAAAAAAAATCATTCCACGGCATCAGTGAAATCGAGGCGGAAGTAGAATCGGCGCATAGATTAGGCACCGCTTCCCTCAGCAGGGCGGAATGAAAGAGGTCTCCTGTGACAACGAAATGGCGGGTTTTCTCTGCCAGCTCTCAGCACTGTCGTTACTGGGCAGGACATGGACGACATGGACGCCGATCTCTTTGGTACGAAGAAGAAGCCGAGTTCCGCCCCTAGTCAGGCTGGTGGGAGGGGCTCTGGAATTCGGGGTCCGAAGAATTTGGAGGAGTCCCCCAAACCTGGAGAGAGACTGAGGGTCAGCGAAACAGGTGTGTGCCTGGAGGGCTTGAGCCTCAGAACGGGGGTCCCTCAAGAACCCATTAGGTTCGGAGCACTGGAATGAACTGGGCGAAAAGCACTTTCTTGACTTGCCTTTAGTTTTTCAACACCTGGTATTTCTAAAATTCCTCTTTTTTTTTGTCTCTGGATTTTAAAGGCTGTCAGAATCGCTCAGTAGTAATTCCACAAGTGCTGGTGCATTAGTTAACCTGCTGATGCCCCCGGAGGGCTGTCATGGTTTGAGCCCGCTCCAGGGTGTCTCACCCAGCTCTGTCTGCTCTGTCTCTGTCCAGAAGACACCGGTACCGAAGACAGGAAGTCTAGCTCGGCTCCTGCTGCCTCAGCCCGTGGATACAGGAAGTTCAGCTTCGCTGGTGAGTCGTGGTTTCATTAGTCCACACCACCGTAACCAGACCTCTCAGCAAAATCCACTTCCACCCCACAGCCCCACGCAGTGGAGCAGGGTACTCTGTAATCCAGCGACTTTGCACAAGAGAGACAGGTTACAGCGTGTACTCAACTGGCCCATTCAGCCCAATAGTGTGCTGGCAGTGGTCCTTCAGATGTATGTGACTTGAAATATGTTTCTGTAAGCTTTTTATTTATTGGATGCTATTTATATCCAAAACAGATATAGGTTGAAATGCTATTTGGGTGTCCGTGTTTAATTGCAGCTGTTAAAAAAAAAAGCTAACACATTCAGAGGTTTAAAGTCCAATCACTGACACTTCTCTATATTTCTAATTGACCCATAACTGTGGGCTTAATTGAAAGTATTTCTTTGCACTGCAAAAGTTATCCTAGAATTTAATTAATAGAGTTAATAATAATGAAGTGCTTCCTTCTGTGTTCTTGTTAGGCTTTGCAATTTCTCTTTCTTTGACTTATTTTCCTCAGTCTTTGTGTGTTTGGTCCCAAGTATCCTTATTTGCTTTTTTCCTGTTCCTTTCTCTATGTGTTGACATAGATGATGATGACATTAACAGCTCAGATCCTGGCAGAAAAGGTATTAATTCACTAGTGTAACTACAGATATTGATGATTAGCACAATTGTTTTTCACGTCACCTGAACCTTTTATTTGTCATCTTTGAAGTCTTCTGCTTCCTTTTGCTTAAACAAATACTTAATAAGTAAAATTCTTGTCTTATTAGGATCCACTAGAAATTATAGAGGATTACTTTCCAACAAGAGAGGTGTATTCCAAAACCAAATTTTGCAGTGCCATGTTAATTTGCCTGTGTCTAAAAGTGTTGATTACACAGTTACACACAATATAACAGTGCCTTCAATGACTTTGTTAACTGAGATTTGTACACCCCTGTAGTTCTTCAGATTAGTGCATGTCTCTGTGGGTGTCAATTTGACAAGATTCCTCTTACTCCCCTGTCTGCAGACACCGATGATCCTTTTTCAGGCCTTCTGGATGACCTCCCAGGAGAAAGGAAGGACTCTGATAGGAAAGCTGGTCCATCTGCCTCTGAGGCACCCAGCACCAAAAAGGAGGAGACAGGTCAGTCTGATATTTGTGCTTTGTGGCCTGGCACGATTGCTTTGCCCACGTGATACTGAACTCGCCTCTACCACTGTAGACTGCACTGTTTGCAAGTTCCAAGAAAGCCAGAAGTTTTAGTTTTAATTACAGCGAAGTGTTCTGCAGACTTTTGCGTAGTTGGACCTTTTGCGATTGTTGCTTGAGACCCTCTTGCCTGTTCTTGACTGCCTGACTCTGCCAGTCTGTCTGTCTACCTGTAGCGCCCCCTGCTGGGACGGGCTCTCACCCGAAGAAGCGCGACGAGCTGACATTCGACGAGGACGGAGACGAGCTGATAGACGCGCTCGGTTTTGACGAGAGTCCCAGGGGCAGAGGAGGAGTCCTGGAAAGAAAGACACAACGGTGACGCCACTCCCTTTCTCATCAGTCTTAACTCGGAGATAATATGTGCAAGATGCACGTTTTTTTGTGGCATCACATTGTTTTGTAAGTTGTCTTTGCTGAAAATAAATTGAAATACAAATTCAACCTGCCTTCCTTCCCCCACCCTGCAGTGACAACCCACAGCCTGCCCGTACCAAGCTCGATGAGATCCTGGGACGAGGGACAGCCCCTCGCCTCCTAGAGCGCCCCCCTACTGGTGAGAAGAAAGAACTGCAAGCAGAAAAGAATCCCACCGTGAAAGGTAACTGTCATATATGTCCTTTCAATAGACCCGTTGTACATAATATATGGTGAAAAGCTAAACAGAGCATTTGAATTGCAATCTTAAATGTTTCTTGCTTTCATTTGTACTAATTTTGTTTTATTAACTTTGTAATGTATCTTTTGTGATTCTTATAACACTCCTGTCTGAATACTGTGAATCTTTTAAGTGAATTGCACTGAATAAACTCGGATGGCATTCTGCTGAATTACAGTGGTGTATTATTAAATTACTTCTCTGGCCTGGCCATTAAGAGCTTCTTCTGTATATCCACACTGTTACAGTATGTCATGTAGAGAAATCATTTTCCTGTATTAATGAGCGTGCTCTTTTTCAGATCCTGTTTTAGGGGAAGACGAATTCATGTTTGGCTCATACATGCCCACAATGGCATCCACCCCAGAAGGCAGGCAGTCTCGCAGGCAGTCAGTCAGGTCAGTAACAGACAGGCCACACAGTTCGAATATTTCATGCGGTCCCAAAGTGAAATGACTGTGAATTTGAAAACTGAGCTATTTCACATGCTTCAGGGGTATCTGGCTGTGAAACGCCCAGGCACAATCCAGTCCAGTCCAGATTACAAATAGAATCACAAGTAAATGTATTTTCGGACACCAAGCTGGTACTGTATATGGGTTCATACTCCTATAACTATAACTCACTGGATTACAACCTAGCCTTTGTTTGTTCAGGATATAAATACTGCATGAGATACATTTCCTATGTATTATTTTAGGATAGTAATATGCTTATTAATGTGTCATAACAGTGATATCTCACATAAACAATAGCATATAGCTGTGAATAGCTCTTCTTGCTTTACATTGCAAGCACCTATTGGGTGGGTCAGAGCTGGAAACCCGACTGAGTCTTTGAAGAAACACTTCACATTCATTACTCCCTTCTTGTCAATACGTCAGGTTTTCTACTGAAGACGTCAGTGGGGTGTCGCCAGACAAGAAATCCAAGCCTCCCACCCCAGGAACGCCACGTGCCAATAAGACGGCAGCGGATTGG
Organism: Lepisosteus oculatus; assembly: GCF_040954835.1. Lineage (NCBI taxonomy): Eukaryota > Metazoa > Chordata > Actinopteri > Semionotiformes > Lepisosteidae > Lepisosteus > Lepisosteus oculatus. The sequence goes on along the minus strand of NC_090704.1, from coordinate 45,441,613 downwards.
CTGGGGCTCAAGCAGGAAGAGGAGGAGAAAGTAGAGGAGCCGGCATTGGAAAGTCTGAAACCCCCCGTCTCTCCTAGCACCTCAGTGGGGAATAGGACCCCCATATCAGCCAGCCACCCCCCTTCTGGGGCCAAGGCCACCGACACCCCCTCAGCTTCTCCCTCTAGTGCTAAAACCAGCCAACCAGCACGCAGGCCTGAGGCATCGGCCCCTCCGGAGGAGGAGGATTGGCTGGCAGGAACTTTGACCCGGAAGAAGAGTCCGGGTGTGGTCAGGGCCGACAACAAGAAGACTGGGCAGCAGGACTTCCTGGGGCCCGGAGAAGAAGTGGACCTTGACACCTTTCTCGGGTATGCTAGGAAAGAGCTCCAGAGCTGTGTGCGTCTTGAGAGTCTGGAGCAGGAGCTTAAATTTCAGTTTAATCCGGTTTGCAAGTCCTCAACCTGTCTAGTGTAGTGAGCTGCAGGTGCAAATCAGCAGGAAATGAAGTATGTTTGGGATCGTAGAGATATTCTTATTTAGTGCCTTACATATATGTAGCACTTTTCTGGACGCTCCACTCAAAGCGCTTTACAGGTAATGGGGATCCCCTCCTCCACCACCAGTGTGCAGCCCCACCTAGAGGATGCGACGGCAGCCAGAGTGCACCAGTACTCTCCCCACACACCAGCTCTCAGTGGGGAGGAGAGCAGAGTGATGAAGCCAGTTCAGAGAGGGGGATTATTAGGAGGCCATGACTGGTAAAGGCCGGGGGGAAATTTAGCCAGGACAAAATTTTTCCTCCTCTTTTAGAGAAACTCCCTGGAATTGTTAAATTCCATGTAGAATCGGGATCTTGGTTTTGCACCTCGTCCGAAGGACAGCGCCTTTTTAATTTTTTTTCCGCCCCTCACTTTGGCATCACAGACCACAGGGTGAGCGCCCCCTACTGGCCCCACTAACACCTCTCCCAGCAGCAGCCTTAGCTTTCCCAGGAGTCTCCCATGCAGGTACTGGCCAGGCTCACACCTGCTGAGCTCCATTGGGCTGCCAGTAGTGAGCTGCAGGGCGATGTAACTGCTGCCTAATGAATAATAATAATGAAGCTGTGCATTATTATGTAGCTGTGTTATTATTACTGCATTCTGCTTCTCCCTGTGTGATGGCTGACGGTACTGAGTGATTGATTTCATTTCCTCAGCAAGCGCAGCTCCTCTCCAGCAGTGAGAAGAGGAGCAGAGGAGTCCCCAGGCCCCAGTAAGGAACACAGGTAAGAGGGGACTGGGGTTCAGAACAAGAGGGTTTGATAGTACTGACCTGCAAAGTAAAATAATGAAGATCCACATGTTTGGTATTCTTAAAATGTAGCCGGAATGCTTTTAAACTTTTACTACCACTGGGAAAATTTGTTTGAGTGTCTATCTTGGCGTACCAGAGGAGGCACGATGTGTAAACCCACATGGCCTTGTCCGTCTGTCATTGCAGAGGACAGTGCTGGGGTTACACCTCCTTCATGACGCCTGGCGACCCCCTGTGTTTAGATTGTATTGACGCGGTGCAGGTTCGAGCTCCAGCTAGGTGGTAAAGAAAAGCTCATGTTTCAAGTTTCAAGTTTGACAATTTTTGGGGTTTTTTATTTGCATCAAGTTCTCCGCTGCCGTGGGAGAATCCTCGCAGGCAGACCACCCCGCCGCCCCCTCCTCCTCCTGCTGCCCCCGGGAGAGAAGACCGGCCCAAAGCAGGTACAGTCTCCACTGGCTCCCTCTGTCTCAGCATCTAACCTACAGTACAAGGCGGCACAACAAACACGTTTGGTTCTGTGAAACAAATGTACTTTTCAGTTCCATTTGTTTTTCTGTGTAATTTTGAAAACCAACAATTTTCAGTACTTGTCTAGTCATCAGCTAGTAGTTAACACTTCAGTTTGTTCTCTAGCCTTCGGCACATGACTACTTCACTGCACTGGTGCATGGTCCCCCTCACTCGTAACTACCATTAAAGTTTTGTATGTCTTGGGGCAGCTATAACAACCTGTAACCCTATTCCTAATGTAATTCTAGAAAGAATATCCTACTTTGTTCAGCACTTCTCTACTGGCTCTCCTGCCACCCCTTACCCTGCTAGCACACCCTCATCTGTGCCGCTTCCTGCTGAGAATGTACAGGGAACTGGGCACCCCCCAGTACACTGGGCTCATCCTTCCCTGCCTCGATCAGGTGCATCTGTCTCAGTGTGGTGGTGGAGGACCTGAATGTAGCACACAGCTTGCCTCTTGGAACTGCTCTCCATCTTCATCACACGCAGGTTGTAGCCCTGAGCAGCCTGTCACTGCCTCTGGGCTCCTACCTGATGCTCCTTCAGAACCCCCACAATCCCACCTGAAGCAAGTTAAAGAGCTAATTCCTGCCAGTCCAGCAACCACTCTCCCCCTCTCTGCTGCCACTGTAGTCTCCCACAGTCCCAGCATCCTCCATGTGATCAGGAAGAACCAGGATGGCCAACTAGGCCACATTCTCCATTTCTCATCCTAACTACCCATGGCATTTGTTGCCTAGCAACTCTTTATGCCTGCTGCCTGTCATAGTGAGGTGGTGTTATCTAGTGATACCTAGTCCTACTTCATTAAACGCAATCTTTCAGTAGTCTCTTGAGATGTATCTCAGTTTGCAATATTGGTAGTTTATGTTTTTAGTTTTTTCTTTATTCTTATTATATATATACAATTTATATACACCTTTCAGAGTTTTGGTATGTTTTAAAAGCACTTAAAGATCATTTTGCATTTTGAGACATGTTAATATGAGCTACTGTTTCACAGATATAGGAAGGGGAACTGTCCAGAGACAGATCATGTTTTTCTTGTATTAAGCCAAAGGAAGCAGACATCTCATTTTTTCATGTGTTGATCAGATACTGGCCATCATAATTGTTGAAAACACAGTTTTATTTTTTTAAAATCTTGTAACAAAAAAACGAAACTGGAAGATGCTCTGAATGATGTTCATGCTGTTTCCTAGTGCCAGCACAGAGACAGGTTGAGAGCAACACCCCTGCAGCCATGCCCCAGGTAAGGGAATTCTGGGCGCCAAGGGATCCCATGTAGATTGCCCTGGGACACTCATTATTTAGGGCAGGTGTGTTGCTAAGGCAGAAAAGAGGAAGGGGCCCTCTTTAAAATGATCAAGGTCAGTGGTCTGATTGATGATATAAATGGAACAATAGAATAAGTTAATATCACTGGACTATCTTCATGCAATATTCAGCTTTATATATGAGCTTGAATAACGTATGTAGGCATTAAATATAAATATAACTGGCACAGTATGAAGAGTAACCTGTTTTTTTCCTCCTCTGCCCCCCCCCCCTTCCCTGAAAGCAGGTGACTCTCTCTGCAGACAGTCTTCAGCAGCTCCTGCTGCAGCAGCAGGTACTTTATTCTAACATATGCACCACTCAGGCTTTGGGGTGTATGCTTTCATTCTATAAAGAAAATCTGAAGTTTAAATAGAGCTCTAATCTCATCCCCAAAAGAGGTGTCAGGAATGCAGCGTGGACTAGTGGCCTTGGACTTCTATTTATGGTTTTTCAGATTGTGGCTGAGAGCAGATGTATTATTCCATTGGGCAAGTCACTTCACTTAGATCAGCTCAGTGAAATACCCAGATGAATAAATAGGTCCAAATGTCAGACAGCCAAATCTAGTAATAATAATCTAGTCCATGAATATTCCTCCACGAAAAGAGCTGGTCTGGCCACAGTACACTGTGAGCATTATAGCATTGTTTGATCCACAAAGCAATGTGACAATAGCTTTTTGTTGTGCTTTTTGCACAATGTGCTTTTTGTTGTTTTTAATACTGTCGGCTGTCTTTGGTTAGATTCTTGTTAAAATTAGTTACACAGATTCCACAAGGGATATTTTTAGCAGTGGTTAAAATATTAACCAGAATGGGTTATTCCTCTTTGTTGAAGGCTACATCACGATGTCAGACATTATTAGCTCTTGGAAACAGTTCAGATGTTTAACGAGCCTTGTGTTTTTCTGGGGTGATTTTTGTTGCAATTCAATTAGGGTTATTGGCTTGTTTTATGCTTGTTTTATTTTTGTTCCCTGAAAGCATGTAGTCTGCAGTGACACTCTGGAAAGATAGGATGTTGCTCTGTGGCAGTCCGGGTTGTCTGACAGTGTGTTGTCTTGCGTGTCCAGCTGGTGCAGTCCCAGCTGTGGGGGCTCGGGGGCGTGGCCCTGCAGAAGCAGCTGAGGGAGGGCGAGCTGCACCCTGGGGAGCAGGTGTCTGAAGCCCGCCTCATCCAGCTGGAGGGCCAGGTACTGTCGCTCAGGGGCGAGACCGTGTCTGTATCCTGCAGCTTACCTGCTGTTCCCCTCAGCCGTGCTGCAGTGCTGTCCCCTTTCACTCTCCCTCCCTCTGTCTTTCCTCTTCCTCTCTTGATCCGTTCTTCTGCTTTTATCGTCAGTTTTTCTTGTTATTTCCCTGTCTCGCCTGTCTGCCGTTGTCTGTCCTCTCTCCATCCCTCTCTTCCACTCCCTCGTTCCGCCCCCTCTGCCGCGCTTTTTCCGGCCAGCCCCTGCGGTCCGTGACGGGCGCTGCTCTCTGTCTCAGGTTCGGAAGCTGCAGCTGGAGCGGGATCAGGCCCAGATGTTGTTGGAAAGCGTGCAGCAGAGGCACAAGCAGGACTTGGAGCTGATGGAGAGCACTCACAGGTGCACGAGTGACCTAGCCAGATCTCAATCTAGATCAGGTTGCTGCCGCAAGTGGAATTGGTGGAGCAGCAGGCGACACCCCTCCCCCTGAATAAGAAGCTCCAAACCAGTCTCCCAGTATGGTGAGGCTTAAACCTAGGTCCTGAGTACCAGGTCATAACACCCTCATAAACTCGTATAGAACTGTTCACCCCAGTGTCCCGGTTACATTCCAGTCTGGGCTTGTACAGCTTGGCCTTCCTAAAGTTCCCGCTTGATTCAAGTGGTGAATCATTTTCCCTCTCCTCCACGTGACGTACTGTGCGGAGTGGCTGCTGCACCCAGGTGGGTCACCTTGTATGTAAAGCACTGTGGGATCTTTAGGATGCGCTTGAGGATGAAAAGCGCTAGGAACTATTATTAATAAACGCTAGGAATTGTTATTAATAATAATTATTCTACCATTATGTAACGCAGACTACAAATATCTGCTGGACGTTCCAGGAACTTTCAGAAAGGGACAGGTTAGGTGAAGGTGATTCATCAATGTGGAGCAGAGTCAGGAGCTGACCTTTGACCCTCCTCTGTGCTGCAAATCCACGTGGGTTTCCAGCTCTACTCGCAGCTTACACACGGTGGTACGAATGACTCTGACCCCTGCCCTCTGACCTCGGGCGGTGCACAGGGCGCGGGTGAGGATGCTGGAGGAGGCGGCGGACCAGCGGGACGCTCACCTGCGGCAGGAGAACGAGGACCTGCAGGAGCGGCTGGCCGGCCTGGCCCGGCTGGGGGAGCAGGAGCGCGCCGGGCTGCAGGCGCAGTATCAGCAGCGGCTGGCCAAGGCGCAGCAGGAGAGGGACCGGGAGGTGGAGAGGCTGCGGGAGCTGCAGAGGTATCGGGCTGCCGGCACAGCCATGGAAAGGCATTAGAGGGTCATCTGCTTTTCATTCAAACGGAGCCCTTGAATGACTTCATTGAATTATTGGATTAATTTCCGCTACTGAAGTCATGCCTCATTCTGACCTTTGACCCACAGGAAGTCGATCTTGGAGATGAAGAAGGACCACGAGGAGCAGGTGCAGCGTCTGAAGAGGCTGAAAGATGAGGAGATTGATGCAGTGACCAGCGCTACCTCCCAGACCAGGTAATCCCCCAGACCGCAGCTCACGCCGAGGCCTCTCAAAACCGTGAATATACAGTTAGCACAAAATAATAAAAATCGGGAAGGAGGTATTGGCACAGTTTACACATTTGGGTGGTAGAGGGTTATTGATTCTAGGGCCTTATCAAGCTGTGTGTTCTGTAATCTCAGTAAAGCAGAATCTTCAGTAACACTTCAGGGTTGGTTATGTGAGGTATACAAGTACAGACATGCCCTTCAGATTGGCTAGGTGCTTATAAACCTTTGTGAGTAATAAACACAGTATGTGCCGTTTATGCTTCGCTAACAGGTTTCACAAGCAGGTGAAGCAGGCACACGTAGTATTCTAACAGGTGTTCCGCAGCCCTGCTCTTCTTTTACTCCTACTTCAGGCTAACTTCTACATCAGGCTGCCTATAGGTACTTGACTCAATTAAATAATTAGCCTGCTGTTGACAAGTATGGCCTTAAGAGAGCTCATACACTGAAAGTATTCTCCTATTATGCGAGACAGAAGAAGCTTATATCTTCCTATCTTCCCTATAAAACTCTCCAGTGTTGGGAGCCATTTCTAATATTTCTCCCTGCAAAACCTAATGATTCTGGTTTCCGGAGAGGCTTGTGCTGTACAGGGAGGGGGCCGCCTGCGCGGGATTCTCACGTGTTTGTGTGCGTGCTGTGCGTCTTCCCAGGTCCCTGACAGGAGTCATCGAGCAGATGGAGCACTTCTCGCACAGGCTGGGAGAGCTGTCGTCCCGCGTGGAGAGCACCCACGAGCACGCAGCGCAGGGGCTGGAGGTGGGGGCGCGCCACAGAGACGAGCAGCTCAGAGGTAGGGCGCCCCTCTCCGCCTCTCCTCCTTCGCACATACCAGCGAACTCGTGCACCGGGTTGCACAGCAGCCCCTGTGGTGGGCTTCAGTCTGCAGAGTAGTTCAGAAATGCATTGCTGGCCGTGCACAGTACATTGCAGATGGTTGGTGTTGAACTACTTGCTTTTCTCACAGCACCTGCGTCTGATCTCACAACATTTTTCCTTTTCACTTTTTTAATCAGATGTTCAAAAACGCATTTTACACCAGTGTCTGTGAAAATGACATACAGTTGAGTCGCGATTATCCGACCTAAACGGGACCGATAGTATGTCGGATAACTGAAAATGTTGGAAAATGCTGAAACTGAGTAGACAAATCATAGATTAATGGAAGCGCAGTCTACGTGTGAAATCTGGTTTAATAATCTACTGTAATCCTAAAAAAACAGAGTACAGAACTATTGTTAGTTCTGTTCTCATTTAAAAAAAATGAGTGATTGGAATCGGTTTCCCAGATGTGCTTCTCTTCCTTGCGGGCACGGTGCCGCCAGCGTCTCAGCAACATGACATCAGTAGCAGTTGCCTCCTCTTGCTCAGCGTGAGCTAGTGCCGCTGGGAGAGCCTGGACCCCTTTGCTGTGACTGACTCTTTCAGATCTGTCTAGTGCCAGGGCAGACCCGGCGTCATCATCTTCATTGTCATAAAATGATGTTAAGGGAGAATACAATAGGAAAAATAATAATCCCAAGGGCGAAATCGGCAGGCGAAGGTATGCCAAAGGCAGTACGTGACACACGGAGGGACAGAGCAGCATCAGATTGGGCAAAACATTATGCACACGCACAGTGTACAGTATATTTTACACTATGGTGATTGGCTGTATGATTGGCTATGTCAGATAAAACTGAATGTTTTAGTGTTTTAATAATCGTCAATTATTTTGTGGTCCACACCCACCCAATTCAAATGATATTTATAAAATATAATGTAATATACCCCAGTTCAATTTCCAGACTTCTTTTAAGTATAAACTTCCACATCCGGGTGCAGACCCGTGCTTGCACATTGCTCACACTGTGGCAGACAGCCTGTTGAGACAGGTCACCGCGCCGCCCTTGTGGGCGTCCACCAGAGGGGAGGTAGACCGTGTGGCTGCGCTGTGTCCACAGTCCTGCAGGACAGGCTGAGCCAGCAGCAGAGGGACATGGCCGGGGAGCGGGCGCGGATGGAGGAGGTCATCGCCAGGATGGAGACGCGGCTGGCGGAGCAGCAGAGGCAGCTGGAGAAGGTGAGTCTGGGGGGGGGGGGGCGTCGTTTTCAAGTGACCACACAGGAACCTGCAGTCCCCTTTCGCCAGGGGACCAGGGGCTCATTGGGTGCTATGTTGCTGCTACGCTTTTCCCTGCTTACTCAGATCAGCTAATTAGACATTTAATTATAATAATGAATAAGTAATACAATTCCTTACACTCATATAGCACTTTTCTGGACCCTCCACTCAAAAGTGCAGTGCTGTCTTGGGACACGTCTCGCCTTGATCCTTGTTTCAGGAGCGCTGGAAGGTCACAGCAGAGCAGGCAAAGGCAGAGTCCGCGTTGAGGGTGCTGGAGGAAGAGCGGCGGACCCTGACCCAGAACATCACCATGGAGAGGGAGGAGCTCCAGAGGGCAAAGGTCAGTTATTCCCTAGTGCCCGAAGGACAGATGGCTCATGGTTCAACACTCCGTGTGAAAGACAGCAGGGCAAGCAATGTGGCCTACTTGGTGTGGATCCACTTTTAGAAAACTGCACGTTAAGGGTCACAACCACCCATAGCCTCGTCTCGAAGCTAAAGGTACAAAGTAGCACTGCACCTTGGACAGGACGACTGTCTGCCTCAGGGTACACACAGGGATGTGAGATGCCAGTTTGCCCAGCCGGCATGTCTCTGGGCCCAGAGAAAACCCACGTGAACGTGCAGATATCACACAGGTGATCCTGGCCTGGGATCAAACCCGGGATCCAAAAACTGTAATGCAACCAGGCTCTAAGGCTCTACCATGCTCTCTGAAATAAAAAAAAATGTAATTTGAATTTAATTGACTGAAGTCTATTCCTTCATAAAAGGGGTTTGTATTATAGTACGGCATTAATGTATCAACTTGCATTGGCCAGGGGCCTAGTGTTCAGCATTTTCTTTATTCCCATTAAAACGGATGAGCGCCTCTAAAGCCCTGTCCTGGGTGAAATGCTGGGATCCGAACCCTGTAATGCAGCAGCTCTGAGACAACACGGTGCTCTCTGAATTCACCGAGGGGTTTGAGTGAAATAGTGTGAAGTCTCTTACTTCATGAACGGGGGTTGTATTGTAGCACTGCATGAGTGAACTTGCCGAGGGCCTGGCATGATGGCAGCCGGTCTGTGTCTAAGAGTCGCCTGTGTGTGTCAGAGCGCTCTGCTGGAGGAGCAGCAGGCCGTCATGCAGCGCTGCGCCGAAGAGCGCAGGAGGCTGGCCGCGGAGTGGGCGGAGCTGCACGCCAAGGAGAAGCTTGTCCAGGAGCGGGCCGAGCGGGACAGCAACCGGGCGCTGGAGAGGGACGCCCACCGGGAGGGCTCCATCATCAGCCTGGCGCAGGTAAGCCTGGTGTTCTTATTGTTCTTGCTGCCCCAGTGCCCTTGATCTCCATGCTTCCTGTTGCTTCATAGCACAGCCCTGCACTGCAGTAGTGAAGGCAGGCTGCTGCTGAGCACCCTCCCCCATTCGCGTTTCATTCTCTTCTTGGCATGGATGTCATTAGAAACGTTACAAAAGGAGGCCATCTGTCCCATCTAACCCATGTGGTAGTAGTCGATTGATCCCAGGATCTCATCCAGCCATTTCTTGAACGGAACCAAGGCGTGTTGGCTTCAACGCGATGAATGGGTAGCTTGTCCCACAACCCTTGGCGTATAGAACTGCCTCCTCTACCTGGTTGTAAATGCTATTTTCTACTCGGGCCTTCTGTGTCTGCATGCGCTGCGATGGTCGCTGGAGTTTAAAAAAAACGCATCCCCTGGCGCAGGAGCAGGCGGAGCTGAAGCTGAGGGCCGGCGAGCTGAAGCTGCGGGAGGAGGCAGCGTGCCGGGACAGGGAGGCGCAGCAGAGGGAGAGCGAGGAGCTGCAGCGGGAGAAGGACAGGCTGAGCGGAGCAGCTCTGCACCTCAAGACCCGGGCGGAGCAGGTGGAGGCCTTCAGCAAGGTGGGGAGACCCCCCCCGGCACTCCCAGCGTCCTGGGGACACTGCTGGCAGCCCTTGTGCGTCTTGTCGTTTTATGTTCGTTTATGGTGGCATCGACAAGAATGGTGTTCGCTTAGACTGGTTGACATGCAGTCAGATCAGGTCCTGCAAAGTGTTAGGTTTCGATACCTGGAGAGCGACGGTGCAGCTGTCCTGTTGGAAAAAGCCATCTGTCCTGTGTGTTCAAGTTGTGGCTGCTGCACACGACATTGTGTCTGTAGCTTGGAGAAGAGTGATACCGTGTGTGGCGTTAACGGTGTGCCCTGCCCTGTCCTGCCCTGCCCTGCCCTTCCACAGCTGGCCGCTGAGAAGTACGAGGAGGGAGAGCGCGCGCTGCAGGAGGCCAGGCAGGTCGCTTCCGAGCACCAAGCCCGGCTGCGCGGCATCCACCAGCAGATGGAGCGGCTGCGGCAGCAGGAACAGCACCTCCACCAGGTCAGGTCTGGAACTGAACAGGAGCTTTGCAGTGCAAGGTGGCAGGAGTGCAGAATGGTCAGAGATCTCTAGGTTGTACAGTGACTGTCTCCGCTGTACTACAGAGGCCAGGGCTTCCCGGTTGCTTTATGTGGGATCCATGACTTTCATTACATTTAACCTCTTATTAAATTGAATACATGGGAGTATTTTAGTAGCCGGGAGACTTCGGATTAACATACAGTTGGAAGAAAACGTTTGTGAATTTGGAATTACCTGGACTGTGAATGTTTAAGCGACGTGTTCAATATTGACAAGAAGAAATACAATTGTTTGTGTGTTATCAGTTAAAGCAGATGGTGTTGCTCTGTTAATGTGACTTAGTTGAAGATCAGATCACATTTTTATGAGTAATTAATGCAGAAATCCAGGGAATTCCACAGGGTTCAATAACTTTTTCTTGCAACTGTAAGTGCTTTACTAATAACTTGAGATCTACAGCTTTGTATGGGTTTAAAGTTGTGAAAGATTTAATTCAACAAGTTATAATTTCAGTTAAGGCACTGATATTCACTCAGTCATGAAAGGCTGCTGTCTTCTGGTTTCCGTTCTAATCTGGGTTCATAATGATTTTAATTTTGAATCAGGTGTTCATGAATTGATCCATATTGACACCATTGCCAGAACCTTACTCATTGAGGTTTAGAGGTTGTTAGAAAACCTGGTGGATCGTGACCCCCCCCAGGTCCTGGGGTGAATTTCAGTGACACAATGGTTCAATTAAATAGGGTGCTCAGCTGGTGGGTGGGGAAAAAAATCAAGATAATGGGGTGTCGGAGACAAGGATTGGGAACGTCTAGGCACTGGTTGAATAATTCATTACCAGAATGTGCTTTTTAACTTCCCTGGAGATCTGGGATGTGTAATGAACTGTCTCGCTCTGTCTCAGGAGCGCATGAGGCTGACTGAGCAACGCAGGGACCTGGAGCAGCTGAGGCAGGGCCTACCGGTCACCCCACTGCTGCTGCCCCAAGCACCCACCCTGCCCGGTAACCACAGCTCAGGAAAGGAAAGCACCTGGACAACAGCACTGACGCACACGGGGGACATTTTTATTTAAAAATATAAAAGTCTCCGGTGCAGAAACATTTCACTTTGCAAATCTAATCAGGATAGACTGTAAATATGCACACAGTATCTTCCAATTCAACAGAGCTCCGCTCACAATTAAAGCATATCAAAGCTCATTCTCCACTAGACATCGGAGATAAAATTTCAACGTCAAATATGGACTCCTGAGCGAGCAAGTCCTAAAAGTAAATATTTCCACGTGCAAAATGCCAACAGTGGCAAAAATGTCTTTTTGATCAGGTCAGCATTGTAGATGAGACATCAGCTGTTCCTCAGGCATTATATACAGTACTTTAAAACTGAGTAATTAAGACAATAATTGCTGCAGGTGTGGTTGCCTAACAGGTTTCAGCTTGGATGACACCTGAAGAAATTGTGGCACACTAAACTCCTAGTTTAAGGGGTTTTCATTATTAAGTTAAGAAACTTTGCCCTACTCTCTTTTCTGGGAACTGGTACATACTAAAATACCAGTTTTTCTCATGCATGACTACCACACAGCCCAGGCTCCTGACACATCTTCTCCTTTGAAAGGTTTCGCTCCAGCGTTTACCAGTACCCAGCTGCTGGTCCCCAGGGAAGCCCTGCGCCCCCTCTCTCTCCCCGACACCGCCCCCGAGCTGCAGGCCAGGCTTGCTCTGCTCCGACACACTGCAGAGAAGGTACCGACAGGGCTCGACCCGCTTGTCAAAATATACTCTGGAACTTGTTTGTCCTGTACAGTGGATTTGTGTTTTTTTGTTAAATGGTTATTAAAAGTAGTCATTGAGGTGTCCAACTCTCTCCTAAATAACACAAGCCTAGTGACACGATCCGATTTTATTTTTGTTAGAATTTCAACCCCTTATGTGGATGTGTGTGTGTGTGTGATGGGTACAGGATATCATCCTATGCTTAGAAAGTAACACTGGCTACACTGTTCTCTGTTTAGGACAAGGATTTCCTCCAAGATGAGCAGTTTTTCCTGGAGACTTTGAAGAAGGCACCATACAATTCTGCCTTTCACACTGCATGACTGTCCAGGGGCCATCCTCATGCCATTTTTTTTAAATCTTTTATACAATAAAATTTGTAGAGAATTTTCTTAAAACCTTTTTTTTTTTCTTCTGGAGCATTTATAAGAAACTTGGAAGGTCTGAACAACTCTGGAACAAGCCTGTTTCTAGAAACTGTGTTGACTAGGGCTTGGCAATATGACCTTAAAGCTATAGCACAATGATTTCACACATTTACCCCGATCTTATGATTACATGATATGCTGAAAGATGTTTTAAATATGTGAAACTATTAACGCTGCAGACACCTTATCTTGGCTCAATGTCTTGCAAATAATTTAATGATATAATGGCATTAGTAATCTTGTTCCATCCATGTGAATCTTTTGCATATTGGGCAGTATTAGTTAATTCTTGTGTTGGGGACAGCTGTTGTTTTTTGGCCATGTGCTCTTCGTATTCCATGTCATCATTGTTTCAAATGATTAAACAAGTTGCTGGTGTTAAGGTTTGGGCGCAGAAACGGTTTTCCCGAATGTTTACATCTGACTTCTCTTTGTTCAGTATCCTGTTTGCTGAAGATAAAATATGACCAAACAATCAACACATCTTTTTAGATACCAGCTCATCTTCATTTGTACTTGAGTCACCCCTGCCTGACTGACTAGGGTAAGCGCTCATGTTGTCTCATGCCTGGCCCGCTTCTTTATTTTGAATGAAGGACAAAGATTGGACGAGGCAGAACCATGTGACTGGGAGTTGTAGTTTTTTAAGGGAACCGCCCATGAAAGCACACAGTGGGGGGAAAAACATTTACCAAACACACTCACATAAGCAAAACCAGGTCGGCGAGAGATTCTTATCAGTAAATTTTCGGTAGCTCACCCAGCAGTGTACCTATGACTTTGGGGGAAAAGACAGGTTCACACACTTTCAGTGTCGAAATAAGTACAAATCGTTTTATTCCAACAAACATCTTTATTAACATTCAATTCCCTGTACAAAACCTCCAGTTTCACATCTTCCAGAACTCACACACGCAATTCCTCCGGAGCACGGGGACTGAGCCGATCTTCAGTCCAAGCAGCGGTCCTAAAATTTAAGATTAGGTTACTCTTCTGCATAAGAGGTTTGCTGCAGCCCAAAAGCTGGTGTTTATATACTGTGCAAAACATACAAGGACACCAGATCAGACGTTCGGCCTGCCACTGAAGACTTGCCCTATATAAACAGGCCCGGGTTGCCAAACTGCCCTCCCCAGGGGCTCCCAACTTGTGACCCCCCCCACCTGCTAGTTCATGTTCCAGCTGTTTAATCCCCAATTGAACTAACCAGGGGATTCAGTGGCAGTTTTCCTTCCCCTCAATCTTACTTATGAAACAAAGACCAGGGAAGAGCAGTTTCCATGTTTAGGAACGTCAAAAAAAAAAAAAGATTCAAGCTCATGATCAATTAATTAGATCGATGGTGTTACAGAGAGCCCAGCTGAAACAAAAACCCCTCAAGTCTTTGAGTCCTGGGGACGAGGGTTGGGCCCCCCTGCCTTATCCGATGACGGTGAAGTAAATGGTGATATTATAAAGCCTCAGACTATCACGAATCCACCACAGTTATCATGTTCAGACAGGGATAACGGTCATCACAGGCTTACGGTGCTGTCATCAACGATTGGGCAAAAGAAGAGCAATCAAATCGTAATAGCTATCGTTTCCCCATAGATGCCTCAGCAATGAAACACTCATGATTAACTCGGCATGTGACTCGTGTTTAAATGTGTTTGTGCACAACCTGCCCCCCCCACACACGCACCGGTGATGACTGGAAGGCACACACCTCCTGCACGTCCACATCCAGAGCAAACTGCATCCGCCTCAGGACTCTCCGTCTGCTGCCCTGGGGAAACAAGGACAGAGGTGAGGGGCTGCCTCTTCCACCCTGGCAGCTCACCCGATCCGCCCCCAGGGCCACCACGTCCTCAGAACCGCTCCTGAAATCGTCAGTTATCGCATCAGACGGCACTTCCTATTCAGGCAGTATCATCACCGGACGTACAGCCCACTGGAGCGATCGATCGGGGAGCCCGGCGACAATTCGCCAGCCTTTTCTCCAGTGCAAGCCCGGCCTGCGCCAGGGTCCCGTGTAGTCGTAGCAACTGCAGGACGGTGCTGGCTTAAAAGAGGATGTCTGCGGCGTGCGGCCTTGAGACAGAACAGCCTTTACTCACCTTGCCGGTCAGAGCTCTCTCTCTCTCTCCCCCGTCTCTGCACCTCGGCCCTGCATCACTGTAAAGCAATGGTGGCCGTTAGCGTTCTGACCTTTAACCAAAGACTTGATCAAAACTAAAACCAAAAAATCATCTCAATTCATAGTTAAGCTTTCGTACTTAAAAAAAATCAACTAAGACGAGTACCGAGGCTGAGATCCAGTACAGGATTCTCTGCAGCCGTGGGTATTTCCAATACGCCCCGTCCAAAACCCGGTGAATACTGCTTCGGAGCCTTCAGAGGACATTGTGTTCCACACGAACAGTGGTTCAGACAGGGATAACTTAATCATCACAGGCTCTCCCTCTCATTTTAACTGATTAAGCCGCATTTATTTGTCTTCGAACTGAACTTACCGCCACGGACAGGGGTGCAGTGCGCGTCTGCGTCTCGAAACGGTCTCCTTCCGCGTCCATTTTACAGACGCACAGCCCACACTGATCTGCGAGAATCAAAGGGCAAGAAACATCGAAGATAATCAATCAACATGCCTGGTCCAGACACCGACACGCCTGGCGTACGGATCCCGTCTGCCCCCCCCCCCAACCCCGGGCGCCGAGGCCCTCCACGCGTGGAGCTCAGAGCCTCAGATACCAACACGTGTCCGCAAGTCTGTGCTCAGACAGGGATAACTTTGCTCATCACCGGCTTCGCTGAACTCACGCTTGACTTTTCGAGGTATTATACAGCACGCAACGAGGGACCTCTTTCCTCGAAGAGAGCTTCATTGGAAAAAAAACAATTCTAAGACGAAAGAAATGCGTACTTCGGTCTTTAGACTGTTCTTACAATTAATACAGGTTATGAGCTGCCAAACAAAGTGCGATGACAAAACCGAGACGGCAAACTTCTAAAACGCGTTTCCATTTAGCAACAGACTGCAGTGTATACGCCTGCTGCAACAAAACACTCCAACGCTTTTGTTGCACGTTTAAATAATATAGTAACACACAAAGTTCCGTGCACTTACGTCCACGCTACATTCAAGTTTCTGGTAAAAGAACCCGCTTTAAAATGCAGGCTCCGCGATTGCAGCCTATTTCACAGGGCCACATTGTCTCACACCACGCTGGAAACGTGTGCTTTCTTCCCCGTCCTCCTCAGAAAGGAAGTTCTGCCTGCGCTTCGCCCTCATAGTACAGAGCCTTGGTGGTGCAAAGCCTTCTGGGAATCTGAGTTTTTGACATGGCGGCGCTGAAAGGCTTCTAAAGCCGTCAGGGATGGACAACATCAATACTGCAAAGGAACAAGTAATAGGTTTATTCCATGCTGAAAAAACCACAACGTTTCGGCCGTGGAGCCTTCTTCAGGTGTGAAGACAGGCTTTTCAACGGGGAATAAACCTATTACTTGTTCCTTTGCAGCCTACGCATGCTGACCCAGCTACCCACCTGAACTACTACAACAAAAATACTGTACCACCCCTTTCATATTAGAAAATCGATATCGTATTTCACCTTTTTGATAGAAAATTATTTAGATTTTTTCTTTGCATCTCAACGACACCCCAGTGTATACTAATTTCTGCCTTCTCCTGTTCATTATCACCTAATCTGTCCGTCATTAGTACGAATCTATTACTCATACTCGCAAGAAAACCTCCCTTCTGTAAAACGCTTAAGAAACTTCATCTAACAGTGAAGAGGGGTTGTGCTTTCTAAACCAGTCTCTGGGATGAACATCGTGTTTTTTTAAAAAACGTAATTTTTCAAAACGACTCAATTCGATGCGATATATAGTACAGCGTGACACCACTACTCAGGAATTTGACAACGGGGCTCCGAGGACCAAGATTATAACTGACGTCTTCACAAACGAAAAGAGAAAAACGGTCCCGGGCGGCGTGTTCCTTATTTGGTAAAGATATCTTAAAGCGATCGTATCCCCCGGTGTTGATGTTAGCCCCCTGCGAGAGACGTGAGTCATGTTGGAGCCAGCAGATCGCGTCCCCGGCGGTCGGCTCTGCACGGGGTTTTGCGCGCAGGCGGGATCAGAACACAGAAGTGTGCATTCTTTGAGCATGAGGCGCTGCGGAGACGGTGGGGAGCGGAGGACCAAGCAGTCACCGCTTGTAAACTGTAAGAGTACAGCTCACAGGAAAGTCACCCTCTTATTTTCTCAATCGTTATAATTATTAACAGCAGCGACTGGTCCAGCGTCGCTTCCAGGAATTGCAATACACTCACGCTCGAGTGTAGAACAGCCCCCTAGTTGTTATTTCGTTCCTAGGACGTCCATAGGACCATGAGACATAGGAGCACCTGGGTGGCCACAGAACAGGATCCGTTGCCCCAGGCATAAGTTTGCTCGCTGTTAAACAATTGGTCTTTAGTTATGAAATAAAAACAAGAACGCAAAATCAAAATCAGAAAAACACGCCCGGTGTTCGGCTCCGGTGACGTCACCCGCCCCAACTCACACCTCTTCCCGATCCCCGGAAATCCACAAGCACAGGACATTTCAAGCACCACCAAAGGTGACTTTAGCGCCCCGGCGTCCTGTTAGACGCATCCAACAACAACAACAAAACAAAACCCTAAATTGAATGGGTTTGGTGACGCGGAGGGTAGATCTGCCGCCTGTGTTGGAGTCCTGCTCGGAATCCTTGTGTGTGGAGTTTGCGTGTTCTTCTTTTTTCGCGGGATACCCCCCGCCTTTCTTCCACCGGCAAAACACACGTACCCGCCCGGGTTATTTGGCGTCTCTAGGGATTGCCCGAGCGCCGTGACGGACTGGCGTCCCGTCCAGGGTGCGTCCGGCCGAGGCTGGCGAGGTTAGGCCCCGGGTCACCAGCGGATCCAAGCGGGTTACCGAGGACTCAGGAGTTAAAGGGCACCGTAAGCGGAACAAGCAATGATTTTACTCATCACCCTCGACCCCGCTTCGGTTCACACGACAGTACCATTTGCTGGGGGGGTAAATATACGGCGTGAAATCACGGATAAAACGAAACGAAACAACACAAAACCAGCAAAAGGTCTCAGCTGTTGTCCCGGGGGGGTCTGCGGTTGCTCTGACACTCGGCGAAAAGTCTCCAGATAGTTGTGCTGGTCAACAAGGCGCGTGTGATTCTCCTTTCCGTCACTAGGGAGCGGCGCAGCTCGCCCTTTCCAACTCGCAGGCACCGCCAGGGTGTAGGAGACTCCGGCAGGGTCGGGGCTCGACGTTTCCACAGCAGGCTGGACTTGTCAGGGAGGCAGACGCAGTCTCCCCGGCTGCCTCTCGCTCTCTCTCTCACTCTGCCTGGGTCTGCGTTGCCCGAGTGCGTGTTGTACCATCTACCTCTCCGTCCGCGGAGCAGCAGCAGCAGCAGCAGAAAACCTCCTCTTCCCCGGGCGCCGTCCCCGCTCAACTCAACCGGCGTCCCAGCCTCGTCCCCCCCCCTCGCCTCCTCCACCGGCATGGACCCAGACAAGACCGAACCGGACCCCCCCCAGCGCAACGGCTCGCCGCGGGCGCAGCTGCACGGAGAATTCACGGCGGCGGCGGCCGGCAAGCAGGTCAGGTACGCGGTGAGCCTCACGGACCGGGAGCTGGCGGTCCAGAAGATCACCTCCGCACCTGCAGGACGGAACAAGGTGCTGCTCAATCTGAAGGACTGTATCGGATGCCGAGCTTTTAAAGGGGCAGACTCCGCGGAGGCCGGGGCTTATCTTTCGGTGGTTTTCTACCCCTTTAAGAAGAAATGGATGGGTGCCGGGCTGGCCCGGCACAGGGTCGAGTACTGCTTTGAGGTCGCGCTGTCCCAGGACGCCCGGACGAACCGGGACGAAGCGGAGAGATGGGCTTCGGCCATACGGGAGAGCTGTGTCCGCCTGTGGCCGCAGGGACAGGGTGAGCTGAAGTCGCGTCTCGCTTCTTGAAAAGTGGAAAATTTCTTTCTTTTTTTTTTTCTTCCTCAACCACCGCCGCTACGCCCTCACCTGCCGGTAACCCGGCTCGTCAAACTTTCTCGAGTCGTTGTTAGTAGTTTTTTTTTTGTCGCAGATGACTCTCTTAAGATTTTTAGCTTTCGCGTGCGTCTTCAGGGAACCTTTTTAAACAAGTCTAGCTGAAACAATATAACTTGTATTTTTTTTTCTATCTTCAAAGCAGGGGTACGTGCGCTTGTTGTCTATCCACCTGCTACTAATATTAAAGTAAATTAATTATAGAGCCACGCAATTGTAATTATGTATATATATATATTAATCCTAAATTCAAGTCCTTGTTCCTTTGGTTGTGGTTAGATTTTGTAAGAGGGGAAACTCTTGTGTGACGGAATACTCGCAAATCGTGCCAATGCCCGAGTTGCAATCGGGAGCAGAAGTTGTGCAGCCGAGTTGTGTCACCTGGGGGGACCGGCTGACACTCACGTGCCGCTGACCTGCCGCGACACACGCCGGTTTCTAGCGGCTGCAGCATTTTCTGAGCAGCGGTGCAGCTCTTCCCGTTCCCGTACGTGAAGCTCGGCCAGAGACGAGCGCGGTGGAAGGATGACATGCAAAACCCGCTGCTGTAATACACTCCCTGACCTCTGGTGTTCTAACGTCTTGACTTGGCTTGAGTTCAATTCAATTCAAGGTGCTTGATTAGCATGACCGATGGGTACAAACAGTGTTGCCAAAGCAAATAAAAAAAAATAATGAAACTCACGTGAAAACAAACAAAAAATAAAAGTAAAATAAAATCTAATTTTTCTCTCTCTCTCTCTCTACCCCCGCCCCACAAACGAGTTTACGAGTTTGCATTTTACTTCCGGGGGGTAATTAAACAAACTAAGCACTTTAGAGCAGTCCAGAGAGGCTCAACAGGCTTCGAATTCTGGTAGTCTTCGTCCCAGGTTTTGCTGCTTCTTGTCTTTTTCATGGCCTGATTTGCAGTCAGCTCCAGGGGGGTCTGGAGACAAGCTACCCAGCTGACACCCTGGCTTCTAAGTGGCCGAGATCTTGGGGTTAATTAAGCTGCTCATCAGCCAAAGTGAGTTTAACGAGCCTAATGGCATCCTTCCTAATCTCTTCTGTCCTGGGGGCCCCTTCTCCCCTGCTGTAAGAATCACACCCCGCCCTCCCCCCTCCCCGTGGGAGAAATGAATTGTCTCAGTGCGAGCGAAGCGTCCTGTCGGGGCTGTGCTTGCCGGGTTGCTGGCCGTCCCCAAACACAGACCGGCTGTACCTGCTCTTCCACTCCGCTGCGACGCCTGCGTCGGCGTGGCGACGGCCCGCGTGCACCTCAGTCCTTCCTGCAGCGGGCAGCCATCCGATGAGAGAGAGAGAGAGAAGCTCACTGTATTGGCCCTGTACCATGTCTTTCATTAGGAATTTGTCTTTTCGCACACCCACACGCAGCCGAACAGACAGGGAGAGACTCCTGGGCTGGTCCTGGGCTGGTCCTGGGCTGGTCCTGGGCTGGTCCTGGGCCGGTCCTGCCCTTTGCCCTGGCTGTCGGTTCTGACGCTCGTTGTTTGAAGGCATAAAGGCAGATCCCGGTAATGAGTCAGTTAAAAACATCGCGATTAAATATCCCAAGCGGTGCAGTTGATCAGTTAGGCCTTTTCCCACCCCTCGCCTCTCGAAGCCGGCGAAGAACCGTTTCACTCTGGGGGCCGTCACGGAAATCAGAGAACCAGCTCCTTATTTTGGGAAGCCGGTTCCCGCCCGAGGGCATCGAAGACCAGGCGGCCTTGGGCAGGAGCCGCAGCCTGTGTCTCCTCCGGCCCGCTGGAATATGCTGAGGCTGTAGGACGAGTTTCGGAAGCTTGTCAAGTCAGCAGGAACAAGTAATAGGCTTGTTCCCTGCTGAGAAGAGAAGAGAGAAAACACAACGTTTCAGCCGGATGTGAGAAGGCTCCACGGCCGAAACGTTGTGTTTTCTCTCTTCTCTTCCCAGCTGGAATAAACCTGTACTTGTTCCTTTGCAGCCTGCGCATGCTGACGCAGCTCCCCACCTGAACTACTAAGCCCCACTAGAAAGAGGGCATCAGTTGACACGAAGGTCACACGTTCTGCGCCGGGCCCAGTCACCAGTTTTAAGCACACGTCAAAGAAACAACAAGTGAGCCTTAGTCACTTCCGCCCCAGCAGAGTGCGCCTCGCCGCGGGCTGTGTGGTCACCACGGTGGGTGCAGACGCTCTTGGGTTACTTGGAAACGCAGACCGTACGGGTAGTGTGACGCTGAGCTGGTTTGGCTGTGGAAAGGATGGGCGTGATACCGCTGAGCTCACTGTCTGTGGGAGCTGGAGGCTGAGGAGGAGGCTGGAACAGCTGGGGATGTCAACAAGAGGCTGTGGCTGCATTTGTTTAACTGCAGGCTGGATCATACAGGGCTATCAGGGCCGGGGGATTCCATAGCTGTCTTAGTTGTTAAGATAAGATTTTTATTTTCCCCTGAGGGAAATCTTTTATGGACACACAGCACTCTTGTACATTTAAGTAGATAGTTAATAGTTGTCGGCGTATTTGTACCAGAAACACCAATGCTGGCCAATGTCTGTTGCGGATACGAAACCTGGCTTAACCCGTTTCAGAGGTAGAATAGGCTCTTGCTGGGGAGGCAGGTAAGAGGAAAGAGCAGGCCAGGTGCCACGTTCTCACTTCCTCTAGGTGTCCATGGCAACCAGTGCAAGCCCGTGATTGGTCCTCGAGGATGTAGCCTCCAGTGCACTGAGCCAGGTGGAGTCCTTTTATAGCTCATACCTGCCAGGAGACACCCAGCCTGAGCACTGATTGGGAAGCCTGGTGTCCCCTGCATGTGCGTATCCAAGGTGTGGTGCAGCTGAGAAGTAAACAAGAAAGGATTTTTTCCATCTTTTTTTATTGCATCTTTAATCCATTCATGCATCCCTTCAGTTTCCTAGTGACTGCCTGCAGTTCTTGTAGACAGTCTGGATATATTGCCAAAAGCCACTTGGACTTGATGTATTAAAAAGGAGGCTTACAGGCCAGAAAACAATCATTACAGAAGTGAAATATCGCTTTCAATACTAAGCGTTTTCTGCAGTACTGTGATTTATATGCAAAGAATAAAGGACATATTTTCCTTCACTTGCAGAGTTTGAATTGGCAGAATACAAAGAATAAAAGCAGGTGTAGGGACTCAGCTGCCAGACAGATTACTCTGGCTTGTGTCTGATTGCAGTCAGGAACAATATTTCTTATTGAACTCAATTCCACAATGCAACTTGATATTAAAAACCTTTGTCTAATGTTATTGTCTAAAGGGTTTTTTCTTCCTGGGGAGAGGACATGAGTCCATTTTCATCTTTGTAAGCAAAGCCCACAGATAGCAATAATGCAGAGACATAATTAATTTATTAGATTGTTTCAGCATACAAGTTGCAAGGCAGCTGATAGAACAGTATTTAACAGAATATATCAATATTAAATGAGTAATGTGAGGTTAAAGGAATTGAAAGGGCGACAATTGAATATGCTTTCACCTACAGGAAGCCTTTGTGTAATAAGTGTCTGTAATGAATAGCCAACAGTGTACAGTGCTGTAAAGCAGTCCACTAGCACTGCAGAATAATATAGTAAACGTCACTGTAGATGATAATCGGGCTACATTCTTTCCTATTTAAGGTCTTGTTCTGTGTGAAAGAAGATCAAGATATTGCTTGTCATCCTTAGAGACCCCTGCCTTTCTCTGGGATTGATAATTGTGCTCAATTACAGTGACAATTTGACCAAGTCAAGGTCTGTGTTGGTTTCAGCTCCAGTTCATTGGGAAGGGTGTGGTTAACAACTGTAATCACAGCTGATTAAAAAGAAAAACAGAATTCAGTGCAATGTCTATAAATGCTTTTTTTTCGTTTCAACTTATCCCACTGATAAAAAAGCCAGATCATTTTTGTTATGTCATTGTCTTGTTATTTTGAGTGGTTAAAGTTTTTCCTCACGCTAGGTTCCAGAATAGTCTAAGAATCAATCAAATTGGAGTTCATTAGGGCCAGTGTAAAGTCTGTAAGGAACAGGCCTCTTTGTTTGTTGTGTAAGACTGTTTGAATAATGATCTGAACATCATATAAAAATTATTTATTTTATGTTTCATTACAAGTTTTGTGTCTGAAACAACAGCTCCAGCTCCAGGGCTGTAGGGCTCTGTCACACAATAAAATAGTCTGAACTATGCAAACTAATTTCCTGTGTTACCCGGTTCACTCGGAGGAAGGTGGAGACAGCAGCCATTTCACCGTTATGACAGCACCCAGCTTGTGACCAGAAAGGTGAAGAGTAGTTTCTGTTCAGGCAAGCAAGTCATGAACTGAATCAATCATTCTGCCACCTTAGAAAGATCGGTTCTATTTAAAGATGCTCCCATGTTTTTCTGATTAATCTTACGTTAATATTTGCAGATATCACTGTTTTCACCTCTTGTCCTTTTGCCATAAGTACAACAACAGCAACAATAATAATAATAATAAACTTGATTTTATATGTAGCTTCTCAATGCGTAGAACAGTAAGAACAATAAGAAAAGAGTTAAGAAAAGGAGATAACAAAATTAGCATAATTTAAAGTAAGGGTTTACAATGCAGTAGAGGATGCAAGACGCAGGCACAGACACTAATCAAATAAAGGCCTTTCTAAATAAGAAGGTTTTGAGTCTGGATTTGAAAGCATTCAGGAGAGCTGTGTGTTTTTGGATCTGAAGGTAGTAACACCTATTAATCCCAGTCAATGACCAGGCAGCAGAATTAGAGTGCTCTTGCAGTCTAATCGCTCAGCCTATTAATTAATGTCATTCAGCTTCGTCATCCCAAACAAATGCTAATGCTTGAGAATAAAACAAAACAAGAAATGTGCCTTTGCCCCCTCAGAGCTGTGGCGATAGTGGGTCTGCACGTGTGCGCTGGAGCCAGTGGGAGGCGTTTTTCTCTGCTGAGGGTTTTCTGTGCTGGGTGCTGAAACGGTGAGTCTTCCCCACAGCATGCGGAGGCTCTTCAGCTGCTTTGCGGTAGCACAGTAGAGCAGAGCAGTGGGCGTGCAGCGGCTCCTGGGTCCAGGCTCGCCCCCAGCGCTTGTCTGCCGTCTTCTGAAACGGATCCCGACATGCTGGCAGGCCCCGGGCTCGACCTTGCGCTGCGTTGTGCCTTTGGCCCCGATCTCGGTAGACGTAGTGCGTGCCAGCTGTGTCTGAGTCACTGCTGTTCGGCAATGACTCTCCCGGCGTTGCGCGAATCGACCCGCGGATGTGGCTTTCGAGATAAGGTTTTGCTTCTCTTTTTAAGGGTCTCTCTGTTTTCTGTCTTCTTCTCCTTCCTCCTTGCCTTGTTTTTTCTTTGTCTTGGAGTTTTCCATTATCCCTGGTGCTCATGCGCACAGGAAGGTCACCTGCAGTAGAAGGGCTCTTTTCCGATCAGGAGTAACGCACCAGTCTCACAGGTGACTAGGCGCTGCTTGGACAGGGCTAGCCTCACAGAATCCCCTGGAGAGACGCTGCTTGGACAGGGCTAGCCTCACAGAATCCCCTGGAGAGATGCTGCTTGGCACCCAGACTGCCCTGCAGCACAGCGCACGCTGGCAGGCTGCCCAGTAGGGCCATTGTCCCTGCCATCCAGAGGCCTGGAAAGGACCAGTCCGCATATTCGCCCGGCCCAGTGGCGCAGTCGGTTCTGAGCAGCACATTGCCGGGCAGCAGGATGACAGTGTCGCGTGGGTGATGTTTGAAGTGTGATGCATAATTAATCACTGAGGGTGATCTCACCCAAAGGACAGCGCCTCCTACAGCGCAGTGTTCCTTGTCACCACATCGGGGCGTTGGTTTGGAAACTTCAGGGGCAAGAGTGCCAACTGCTGGTCCACCAATACCAATTCTAGCTCTACAAGCTCAGTCACTGAAAGATTTTCCTCCAGCTTCTTTAAAACCAATTTTTAAAGTCCCTCCACCAGCTGTCCCTGAAACCTTTGGTTCAGTTTCTCTCAGCACTTCTGTGAGAGGCAGGTTATCCTTGCTAATGTGTTTCCGTTAGCGCACTAGGGGGGCTACGGATTTTTTAAATGACCAAAGGATAAAACTGAAGGATTAGTGTAGCCGTAAAACCTGTTTTTTGACTGTGATTTTCTTATTCAAAGGGACTGAGTTAATATGTAATTACGCTAAAGTGTCTACCATTTAATGAAAGCGGGACAATACCTCACGTGATTTAAACCAGGCCACGCTACGTGCATCTCCCTGGAGACACCTTAAATAGGTTGGCTCAAGTTTCCTTCATCTCAATTTCCAGACTTCGAAGGCTCAGCTTTGCGAAGGAGCTTCGTCGTGTGTGTACAGCAGTGGGGAAAAGCAGCTTTCAGGTGGGGTAATAAAAAAAGAAAGGATTTCAGCTTTGAATGCTTTGGTGGGCATTAAAAAAACGAACCAGCAGAATACCAAACTACAGTAAAAGGGTTCTTTATATGCAAATACAGAGTGCAGTGTTGTGTGACCCAGCAAGCATTCCTGCATATCTCTTAGCTAAGAGCAGAGCAGGGGAAACGCAGATATGTTATTGGAGGAGGCTGCCAAAATGAATAAGACACAGCGTGAGCTAAACGAATCTGTTGCAGAGTCGCAGAGGGCATGGCAACAGCACGATGTACAATACAGCCAGCTCAAATAGAAATGAATGAGGAAGATCGATCAGTCTCTGAAGTATTATTTTTTGCCAAAGTCCAAAAGTGCATTGTCCAGTATCATTAGTTACAATATTCTGGAAACGCGTTCAGTGTGTGTAGTGTACAAAAGCCCCCATTGTGCAGGAAACAAAGTGTGGTGTGTGTTGTGCTGGAAGCCATTCCCACATTATTGGTAGATATTTCTTTTTTGTTGCTGCCCTGTTTCGTTTGCCATAATCTCACATCGTGCTCTGATTTCTGCTGACAATTCAAAAGAAGCAAATGAGGCGAGATTTTGTTGTTTTTTTTCCTTCCAGGATTACTGCTTGGTATGACGGATCCCACTCTGGAAAACCGGATGGGTGGAGGGGAGGGGGGCTGCTGTCTTAAAAGACCAGACAGAGGGTTCTTGTGTGCGGGGCAGAAGCTCAGCAGGGTCAGGTCTGGTGCCAGAGTCCTTGGCATTGCACGGCGCTGCTCTGTTCAGACGGCAGTGCGCTGGCGTGCAAGCCCTCCGAGGGGTCCCATCGTTCCCGCCGAACATGTTCGCAGCTCAAAGAAATTCTGGTTCGATGGCGCTGGGCACGGAAGCCCTTTATGCGCCCACAAAGCTGGTACACCGATGGCAGCTGCATTCCTTTTGCGTGCTCTGCCAAACGCCACACTGCCACCCACCCTGCACTCTTACCTCTGCAGCTCATTTTTAGTGCCCTTTCACGGGCACTCCCATCCGACAGGCGGTGAGGACTCCTCGGCTCCACCTGGCTCTGGCTCGGTGTAAGCGTGTGAGCTCTGGATCTACAGCAGCCGGTAGTTAAAGGAGCTAAGTTTGCATGTACTACACACACATAAATACACCTCTCGGGACCCTGAGGCCTTTAACTGTGGTTTGTCATTACGCGGGCAGCTGAATACGCCTATAGTTGTCCCCTGCACTTTTTTTGTCGCTATGTAGTGTATTTTCAGACCTGCACAGCTCTCATCTTTGGCGAAATAAGGAGCGGAGCTGATGATACATCTCCGGGGTCACTCTGCAAGGCGCTGGGTACACATCAGGAGCTTACCTACATCACGGGCTCCGTCAGGCTCATCGTGTCGAACTGCTCACTGGAGTCACAGCAAATGCACCACGAGACTGCTCCCTTTGCACTTGGGGGTTTACTCTGTTTCTCAATTTTTCTTTTACATTTTTTTTTACACAGTAGAAATGCCACAAAGGTAGAGGGTGCATGTTTTTTGTTCTAACATTATTCTGAACTTTTTTTTTTTGTCACTGTCAACTACCAGTGCATATTTCCTTGTCTGTAGCACGTTTGCCATTCTGTCCCTCACTTTCCAGCCCCATTGCCTTCTCACTCTTAGGGTTCGGGACGAAAGCATTTCCTTTTCATTACTGTATTTCTGGTGCCCTATCGGTCTCCTGATATCCGAAAGCCAAAGAACAAACACCCAGACTAAAGAATTAGTGCCTGAAAAGTGGGTGGAGTCTCGATTTAATTTTCCATCAGCTTGTATTTTAAATATCTGGGATGTTTGGGAGTGGATTTCGGATGTGAGGGGAAAAAGCACAGGAAGACGGGTTTGAAAGAGAGGAGCATGTTCCCTAACACTCAATTCCTTGTCTCCCTGTCCCCCCGTGTCCCCCTGTCTCCTCTCCAGGGGTGCTGGGGTTCTCGGTGCCGCGACCCAGCAGGATCCTGGTGCTGCTGAACCCTCACAGTGGGAAGGGGCAGGCACTGTCCCTCTTCACCAGCCATATCCAGGGCATGCTCACTGAGGCCGGCATCGCACACCAGCTGGTCATCACAGGTCAGTCTCGCCGCCGGAGCAAGGGACACAGACTGCAGGACGCTGACGTCTCCTAGTTTTATATTCTTATAAAAAAAGTTATATTCTTTATTTTTATTTTTATATTCTAAGCATCCATTTGATTGAGAAAATTGGACTAAGTCATTACAGACCAATAAGTCTGACTTGTGCTGCATGTAAGGTCAGGAACCAATCTTGGCAACTAGAGGCTTAGCTGGAAGGAACTTGGATACCAGGAAACAGCATATTTAATAATAGAAAAGGTAGGACTTGTCTGAAGAACTTTTGAATCTGAATGGATACTCACAGACCATATGATATGGTGTATTTAGATTTTCAGAAAATGTTTTGATTAATTATCAAGTTGCATGTTGTAGGCATTCAGGATAATGTGAGTGTTTGGATTGAGAATCGTTTAATAAATAGAAAACAGAGAGTACAACTAGCAGGTGAGTACTATGATTGGGGTGATATAATTCTTGGAGTACCACAGGGATCTGAACTAGGACCTTTGGTATTGTAAGCAGGTGATAACAAATTGTGAGAATGAACCAACTACAGAAGCAGCAAATGAGATTTAGATAAAATTCAAGATTGGCCAAACACCTGGCAGATGTTGTTTAATGCAGACATTAAACAATGCACAAGGTTTTCCTCTCAAGAAGTACAAACATAAATGATAAATAATAAACGGGAAACGGTCAGAAAGAAGAGGCTGCTCATGAACAAGATTTAGGTATTTATGTTGACGCGTCATTTACATCTTCTAAAATGATGTGGAGAAGCAATTAAAAAGGCAAATAGAAGTATGGAACAAGCTACCCAGCCATGTTCTTGAAGTCGATACTCTAGCTTCTGCCAAGAAATGGATGGATGAAATTCCTAGATCAATTAAGCACTACTAAACAGGCTGGAAGGACTGGTTGACCCCTCTTGTTTCTTGTTTGTAACCTTTCTTGTGTTCTTATGTTTATTCAGTTTAAAATTGTTTAAAATTACACAGTTGGAACTAACATTCTAAACCTTTCATAGCCTAAACTAAAAGTCTTATTTTTAAAGCTTGCTAACATTAAATCTCTTCCAGGCACTGTTAGAAAGCTGGAGCCTTGCTAGCTTTGAGCAGAAGTGCAAGGCCCCAGCCAGGGCGTAGAGTTTTTTTCCCTTCCTATCCAGCAGCTGGATTCTAATGAAAAAGACAGTCTAATTGTTGATGCATCACTGTGTGCTGCTGTCCTCCCGAGGCAAAGACTAGCCCAGCAGTGAGGAAGTGTGGGGTCAGGGGAATTAGATCGTTCACACTCGAGTCCATCCAGCAGGCTGCCCACATGGATTAAAGCATGGCGCCTCACGATCCTGCCCTAATCACGCGTTTCATTAAACTAATGGCCTGGCTAGAAGCATATAAGTACAGGCCACCCAACAGAGAAGAATTGTAAAATGTGATGTATTTGCGAAGAAGTACTTTCTAATCACGCCCAACATTTTTGCTGCTGCCTCAGCCACGCCGAAAGGCATGATTAACACAACCTAGATTGACCAACCTAGACTGGTGGCACTGTGGTGCAGTGGTGAGCACGGCTGCCTTGCAGTTCTGGGGCCCTGGGTTCGATTCCGGGCCTGGGGTGCTGTGTCCTGTGTTCGAGTGGGTTTTCTCTCACAGTCCCAGGACGTGCTGGTAGGTTAATTGGCTCCTGGGAGATTTGGCTCTGGTATGAGTGTGTGTGTCTGTATCTGTATGTGCCCTGAAATGGACTGGTGTGCCCTGTCTTGTGCCTGTTGCTTGCCTTTCACAATCAGAAAATGGATGGGTGCTTTCTACCAGTGGTATTGTCTGGAGGTTGATGGTGTGAGCTGTGGAGATTTGCATGTGGACCGCAGTCGAAGAGGTAATACATTTAGGATGTTATTGTGTGGAAGTGAATCCAGTTTGAGGAAGTGGAGGAGGTTAAGGTATTTGCAGGTGTGGGTGTTGTTTTAGAGACCTGCTTGAGCCCCCCAGCCCTCTGCCCGAGTCTGGTCTTGGTTTGTGAAGAGCAGGCGTTGATCTCTGCCACACAGCAACACATAAGGCTGCACTGAGGCCTGCTGGGTAATCTGCACGCCAGGGCCAGGCTTGTCCTTCACGGTGACTGTACTTTACCCCGATTAAATAAACCCCGATTTCCCCTGGTTTGCAAAAGATGCTGTTGGGGTGGCCCTGTGTGTGGGTCGGTGTAAATCGATAAACGGCAGTTGTTTTGCCTTTGGCAGAGGGGGGCTGTGTGTGTGGAACTGAGGCCTGCTTTGCTGAAGTCATGTCCAGTGAGGGGATAGAGGGGCTACAGGGGCAGAAGGGAGGTGAAGCGTTTCGTACTTTTTTCAGGGTAAAAACCCACAGAGGTGAAACGACGGGGGAGGAATTCGCGCACCCCTAGAAATTCTCACGATTAGTCTCTGAGAAGAACTTGACTGAGTACCAGGAGCGACCAGTTCTGCTGGGATTGGACTCGTATTGTTGCATGATGTTAGACCTGAGCTATCATGCTCTTAAAGGCAGGACTAGGTCCAGGAGAACAGAGGAGCTCACGTGAAGATCTGAGTTCAGTGTCCAGGCAAGCTTGGGTGTGATCACTCATCAGGGGGGTTAGAATGTCACCCTGGGACAGCCAGGAGAACTTCCAGCTCTACCACTGGTTTCCCTCGTCTCCCATCCGCAACAGACATCACCTTCCATTTCTCGGGAGTCTCCCTGCTGGAGGTCCGGCTGGGAAGAGGGAAGAGGAGGCGGCCGCCCTGTTAATTAACACAGCGGACAGTCTGTCTGCTTTCAGCTTCAGGGGTGACTGTTGGCGCGTTGCCGTGTGTACGGTGTGGATGTGACTGGGGCGATAGCTGGACATTGATTCCTGTCTCTCCTGTCGGCATGGAGAATGCAAGGTCTGTCCCTGGAGATCCTGCCTGCGACCTCCGGACAGGGTTTTAGCAGGGAAAACCCTCAGTGTTGTGTTGTTCTTCACTGTTGCTACAGAGAGTAAAACTTGCAAACTGAAGTTCCATGTGGTCAGAGTGGTCAGGGGACATTCTCATGTTTGCGAATCTGGCAGTAGTCACATTATTTTTAACGTCAGCAGACAAACTTGCACGGTATGACACAGACTTTAATTCACAATCAAAAATTCCCTGAAGCAAGTATTTTAGTATCTTTGAATAGAATCGAAAGTGTCAAACTCTTTCCTCTTTATCAGCGGAGTAGAAGGGCCTCTTAATTTTCAGACCACGCTGAAATGCTGACCTAGCCGAGTGTCCTGCATTACCTTGAAAAGGAATAAAGAAATCCAGTTAAGTGGTGGAGTGCGACTCCCTGGGTTTGCGTCGAGCCCCGTGCCTCTCCTGTGGCGCTGCCCTGTGTGAGCCCGTCCCCGTGCAGAGGCAGAGGGGCTGGTCCAGGCTCCCCAGGGCTGAGCAGAGGAGAGTGTGCAGGCAGGCTGGGACGGGCATCTGGGCCTTGTCCAGCTGGTCCCCGACGCGTCCGGCTCGTACCCTGGGTCACAGGCGTCCCGGTGTTTCCACAGAGCGGCAGAACCACGCCAGGGAGCTGGTGAGGGAGGCGGATCTGTCGCAGTGGGACGCTCTGGTCATCATGTCTGGAGACGGGCTCCTGTTCGAGGTGAGACACGAGCCGAACGAGCCGCGCCCCACGGAGACGTCCTCCTCTGGCTTGAACTAGACCTGCCTCGCTGGTGCAACAGCGCCATGTCCTACACCCTCTCCAGCGCCGGCATTTCAGAAAACATCAGGTGTCCCGTGTCACACCCCACTGTGCACTCATTTCTGAGAGCAGAACACCTGGGGAATGAGCTCATTTGAGACTCGGGGTGTGAGGACTGTTCTCTGGAGGCGTCTTGAGAGCAGCAGGAGAAAGCGCCCGTCCTCCACACGCCTCTCGAGGAGCCAGACTGGCGCCGTGACGCTGTGGTGCTCCTGTGACCCCCAGGTGGTGAACGGGCTGATGGAGCGGGGGGACTGGGAGGCCGCTATCCGGACACCCCTGGGGATCCTGCCAGGGGGCTCTGGGAACGCGCTGGCCGCCTCCATCAATCACTACTGCGGGTAAGTGCTGCCTCCCGGGGGGCACAGGGGGCGCCGCCTGCAGCTCTGAACCAGGTGTCCTTGCCCAGGGGGACGATGCGTGAAGAAAGCATGCACGCTTGTATTTTCATTTAGGCACGCTTCCCTTAGAGAAAAGCCCTTTCCATGAAGAAGCGACAAGTCAGGCCCAGCCTCCAGGAGAAAAAGAGAAAAGCCTCCGTGTTTGTTGGAGATGACATTAATAACTGGGGGGGTGCAGTGTGAGAAAGTGAAGGTCAGTCCTCGCATCATGCTGGGCCGTTTGCTTTCAAGGGCATCTCTGCGGTCGTCAGACCCCCGTCATTACAGACACGGGCGCCCTCTGCTGGGCACCTGGGCGAAGTGCACTTTTAGAAACAAGCGCATGGGAACGCCAAGGTGCCGATTTCGGGTTCCGGACGCATGAAGAATGCAGCTTGAGGTGCTGAGTAACAGCTTGTGGAAATGATGGATTTCTTATAAATCGTCATCTTCCTCCTGGCAAGTTACTCGTCCGATATAGCCGATATGAGCATTGAGCCGTGGATGTTCGGTTCGCAAGAGGCCGAGCCGGGGAGCTGCCTTGTTCTGACCCGCCCCCGGCCCGCGGGCTGGCGCTGTGCTCGGCAGGTTCCCGCCGGCGATGGGCGAGGAGCTGCTGGTGAGCTGCGGGTTCCAGCTGTGCCGGGGGCTGGTGTCCCGGCTGGACCTGGCGGCGGTGCACCTGGGCTCCGGCCAGCGGCTCTTCTCCTTCCTGTCCCTGGCCTGGGGCTTCGTGGCCGACGTGGACATCGAGAGCGAGAAGTACCGGCGCGTGGGCGCGGCGCGCTTCACCCTGGGCACGCTGGTGCGCCTGGCCTCCCTGCGGACGTACCGCGGCAGGCTGGCCTACCTCCCCGCCGCGGGCTCCCCGCCGCCGCCGCCGCCCGGCTCCTCCCGCCGCCCCGCGGACCCGCCCGCGGCCCTCCCCCTCTACAACTCCTGCAGCTCCAACAACGCCACCCAGGCGAGGAGCGGCCAGGGCCCCCCTCGGGCCGCCCCCGGCCCCCCCGGCCCGCCGGACCCCCTCCTGGTGCCGCTGGCCCAGCCCGTGCCCGGCTGCTGGACAGCGGTGCCGGAGGAGGACTTCGTGCTGCTGCTGGCCATGTACCAGTCCCACCTGGCGGAGGACCTGCTCGCGGCGCCGGCCGCCGCGCCCGCCGACGGGCTGCTCCACCTCTTCTACGTGCGGGCCGGCGTGTCCCGGGCCGCCCTGCTGCGGCTCTTCCTGGCCATGGAGAGGGGCGCGCACCTGGCCGCCGGCTGCCCCCAGCTGGTGCACGTCCGCGCGCGGGCCTTCAGGCTGGAGCCCCTCAGCCCCAAGGGCATGATCACGGTGGACGGCGAGGCGGTGGAGTACGGGCCCGTCCAGGTCCAGGTTCACAGCGGGCTGGGCCGGCTCGTCACGGGCTGACGGCCGGCGCCGGGCTCCTGCTGCCCCTGCTTCGTTGTACTACAGCTGGGGCGGGAGAACCCAAGTGCTGACCCCTGGACCTGTGATCCTTCTGACCCTTTTCAGACAGAATCCTCCACAGACAATAATCCCTTCACTAGAGTGGGGGGCTCTGTGACTGTATGAGAATCGTGGGCGATGTATCACTGGGACCTGGTGAGAATCTGAGCGTCCTTCTTCCTGCTCTATCAGATCGCGCCCTGTAAATGCTCAGACGGTCACTCAGTTTCTTCAGCCTGCAACGTGAAGTCTTCAGGGTGACAGGAAAAGCTCTTCGCTGTGAAGTGTCACTGAAGAACGTTACCTAAAGCAGATCATTTTTCAGCTGTCTTGCTGAGATCTAGATTTCATGGTCTTCTCTCTCTAAGCAGCTGTAGGATGAGGACAGAGGTCTTGCGTTCTGACGTGACATTTAAAAAAAAAAAAGAGCAACTTCGTCACCAGTGCTTAGCAACTAGAAGTGACATCCTCATTCTCTTTACATCTAGCACTTTTGGTGTTTTTTTTTAAACCCCATTATAAATGGTACATGGCTGATTTTTTCAGGATAGGAGAGCCCGAGACGTCAGTTAAACTGAGGGCTGGTCGTGTTAAAATATTGCAGATGAAGTATTGAATAGTTGGCAAAGGCTGGCACTACATTGAAAGGGTTAAATCTCAGCCTGGGTTCTGGCCATCACCACCCGAACCGTCCCTCTCCCAACACCTGAGCGCTGGAGGGTGGGGATTTAGGAGGGATGGCCGTGCAGTTCAGCTGTGGACAGGTACACCACAGCTCTCCAGTACTCAGATTTCTGAGCCATTAATACCTTATGTGTCCTTAACTGAAGCTTTTCTTTTAAAAAAAAAAGACTTAATAATTGAATAATAATTAAGGATCATGAGTGGCAATGCACAGCATGGTCAATTGAGCATGGAGCTGTGGCTCTGGGTTATTGATTAGCAAAATGCTGCATGAGACACTTGGTCTATTTTATTGCACTGTTTGCCTTTCCTATGAGTAGAGCAATTGCTGCAATCCTTTGCTGCTGCTGTGAATGGGGAAACTACTGGGTTTTACCATACTGGACAGCCCCTGACACCACATGGCTGAGTCTGCATGTAGAATGGAGAACTGTACAGACAGAAGAGAGTTAATCTGCTTCTAAACAAAAAAAAAAACAGAGAATGGCTAAATTTATCTTGACACAGCGATGAGGAATTTTGTACTGTGTAGCACCGCTATGCTGTGGGTAAACTCCCTTCTGTAAAAATAGTCTCGTTCCAGAAGTATTTCCTACTTATAGTCTTTCTGAATGCGACAGCTGTCTTAACAACAGCTTTGGGGCAGGAGCGTATGAAGGATGGTGTAGGTTTATTCTGTTCCCCACAGGAGGCTGCTTTGTTCAGTCAGTGCTGGCTTACCGAGACAGGGAGGAGACTGCAATGCTGGGCTTGTACACGATGGCAGTGTTGTGTTCACAGCTGCAGTGAGATGTGCTGGAAGCAGGCCCCCCGGTAGGAGTTCTGACTATGCAAAAATCAATCAATATGCAAATTTAACTGTGCGCGTTAAGGTACAGGTGAAAATCAGATGTGTTCAGGTATCAACAGAGGTACTTACGGGAATCAGAACAAAAAAAGATCTCTTTTGAAAACAAATCTATATATAAAAAAAATCTGCACCAAAGCAGCCTCCCACAATCTGTTTAGTAAATGATTTTAACAAACCCATACGTGAGGGAAAAAAAGCCATTATTTTTAATCCCTCTCTCTCCACAACTTCATTTTATAATTTGCACTTCATTTAACACTTTCAGATTTTAATATGAACTAGGCCTTATCTGTATGAAAGATCTGCCATCAGCTTTGCAATGATGGCAAAAGCTTTGTACTTTTAAATACCTCTCCCCCCCCCTTACTAATCGTACTTGAAGGAGGGTGGAAGAGAAGGGTTGTTACAAGTCCTCTGACCTCCCGGTCCAGCTCAGTGGTCTCGCTGCCCGTAGTGGGGGGTGGGTGCCAGTGCCACCCTACAAGCAGGGCACTGGGCGGCCGATCCTGGCTGGAATACTGTCATGACCGATGAGCCACAAAAACATTCATTACAGCTCTTCACACATCACTCAATCATCTGGGGGGGGTCTGTGCCAGGTCCCCTAAAAGCTGCTGTCGTGAAAAAACTGTTGTGGAAAAAGCTGCTGTCCTGGGACCATGATGGTGAAGCTATGGTACTGTTATTTTTTTCTTCGTAGAATAATCAATGCCAGCTACTGTACTGTGTGAGACGACATCTATATTTTTACACTGTGCAAAGATCTAACTTTTGTAAAATGAAGAATCTTGCTGGAGCTCAAAACTTTTTTTTAAGAAAAAAAGAAAACAGGTGTCCGGTAAAATCGATTAAACACTCCTTGCTGATCAAGTCAAGTGTTGCTCAGAGTTTAATGTGTCACTTTATTTATACACTTTCCATAATGCAACCATAATAAATGGCATGGAAACCCCAAAAACATACACCCTGCGATTTACACATCGACAACCCGAGCATTTACATCACCACTTTAAACTTGTTTTAATATGTCTATATAGTTGTGACTTCTGTACAGAAGAATCAGGCTACAAACCATAACGTATTTGTTCATTACAGGCCACTGCAGAAATGTTCACATCATAGTCAAGTTCCAGTGGTGTAGCCATCTCTAAGGCTTAAAGCAACAATACATGCTTTGGCAGGACCTTACCATAATAATGCTTATTTTAAATATTATTATACACCTACACAGGAAATATTACATAGCTTCATGTGCTTAGAATCTTTTTTTTCTGCTGGATTGGCAGTGGGGTGGTGGACGACAGCATGTGAAACTCGCTCGAGTCGCAGAAATGGAGAAAACGGACCCAGTCATTACAGGCACAGCAGCTACAGGAAAAAAAAAAGTCATCCTAGGCTTACAGGCAGCAAAGTGAAAAATGAAAGTCATTTAGTAGAAGGAGGTGGGGGTGGACTTGTCCGTTTTACAAATCTAATGGCTAAAAAAAAATATCCTGTACAACCTACATCTCCGACTTCCATTGACCTCGAGCTGGGGAGCTGGCTGAGGTTATGCACAATCATAGAACACAGACGGGTCAAATTTTCTTTTCACTATCAACTTCGATGACAACAGAAAAAAAAAGATCTTTGAGCGAACTCTGAAAGTTCCAAAAATAAAGAAGGAAAGCAGCTGATGGGCCAGCTAACCGGGGGGCAGTGATGTAGCCACTGCAGCCAGCATGGCACCTGTCTGGCCCTAAACCTGCAGTTAGACCACAGTGGCCATCAGCGAGGTCACGGAGTCAGAACCGATCAGTGGCCTTCAGCACAGCTCCGCTCCAGTATTGCACTGCAAAAATACACCTCGGAAAACATTGCGTTTTTCCAGCTCTCAGTTTTTGTGCTCAAGACCGAATTGACAAGCGCTGGGCTGATTTATAGAGGCAATTCTTGCTGGTCGCAGAAATTCAAATGTTATTTAAATTGCACCACATTTTTAAATGCCAAGTGCATAAACTCAGCCATTCCCAGGGCCACAAAATCCAGTTCCCCACCACATACCACCGTCCAAGGCGGTGGAGACCAGGAGGTCATTTTGGAAGGCGACTCAGCCGAGCCAGCACGCGTGTCAGAGCGAGGTCTCCATCAGATGAGCGGTAGACAGCTTCTCAACCTGCTGCCTGTAAACCTGGAATATCTCCCTTCCCTCTCCCACTCCTGAGCTTGTTCCACTGTGGGGGAGTGAACACATTCAAACAGACTCTCCCGAACAAGGGGAGGCCCAACAGGAGTAGGATGCTCTCCCGACTAAAATAAGTAAGGCAACATTATAATATCTGAAACCAGGCAGCAGTTCTCAGGTTTGGGATCAAACCTCAGCTTCAGCGGACTGCGCAAAAAAAGTGATCATGTCTATCGAAGGCAGACTTGGATGTTAAGAAAGGTGATGGATCTCCAGTGTTTCCTGGCAAAGTCTAAAGTGAACAAGCTACAAAAACAAGACCCTTCATTTTTTTTGTGTACACGTCTCCCACTTGTGGTTTCCGCCTCAAACCCGAGCACACACCCGACTCCTGCTACTCCAGCTGGGACAGATGTGGAAAAGGAACACCCCCATTCAAAGGGATGTACTGCAAAACAACTGCCGTCGATGCAGAATTTGTTTCACAACATTTCCCAAACTAAGCATCACATTCACAACATTTTGATCTGAAGTTTTTTTTTTCCCCCAGAGGAAAAAGATGAATCCAGTTATCGCTGCGAACATGAAACACTAAAGAGTTGGGTATCCCCAAAGGCTCATGCGAAAGAGTAGGTTTTTCTGAACAGGTCACTGGAGACAGGGGTCAGTTCTTTCGAACACATAAAACTTATTTATATCCCAATATCTGGTGCAAAACATGATTTATACCTAAACAGCAAGGTGTGGGCACAGTCCAGATCTCTTTATACTGTATATTCAGACAAAAGAAAAACATTCCAACACACCTACAGTATGTAGATCTTGGGAGGGTGCAATCTGACCTCTCCACACAGCCATGGACACCTCTTGCCGAGTTAACCAGCGAGAGCGCTAACTTACAGCAGCTGGGTATCGGCTTCCTCCTAATGCAGAAGAGAACCCTATTCTGCACACCACCTTGCTGTGGCTACCTCCTTTTTGTTACACAGATGCAGCGAATGCACAGCACTCTCTCCAGCCTGCAAACGCAAGCTGGGGGAGCTGTGTGCAGCTACAGCACAGGACCATCTGGAGTTAAGCCGAGGGATGGGAGGGGAGAATCAATTTCCCCAGTCGAGTCCCAGGCTTCGACCAGAACCGTCACGAGGAGACAATCCTTTCTTCTTTCAGCTTCCTTTATTGAAGACTTTACATGGACATTAATTAACTCATGCAAACCCTTATCGTTTAATTGTCGCAGGTACAGTAAGGTGCCGGTGACCACCCCTCTACCAGATTGCAGGATCGTTGGTCTGCAGGCGGATGCTGCTAACAGTCTCGGCACCATCAGTGTTCTTCAGAGCCGCCCAGGACGGCCACCCCCCTCCCCCCCGGCATTGCGGCCCGTTGCTTCAGTTGTGCGTTGCGTTGACATCCCGGGATTCGCCCCCTAAGCCCCCCCCCCGCGAACCCGAGCTGGACCAGCTCGTAGAGGCTCGAGCCGCGAGGAACCGTTTTTGGAGAGAACTCCGCCGACGCCCCGTCGTCAAGGCACTCGATCCACCTCGGAGGTCTCCCTGAGCGATTGGAGTTCCGCCGCGCGTCGGGAGGAGCCGGGAAAACGGCCGGGGACGAGGCGATGAACGGGAGAGAACCAGGACCACCAGGGAGAGCCGCCCTCTCCCCGGGCCCCGGGCAGCTCTTCTGAAGCACCGGGCCGGGCCGCGCCGGCGGCTGGAGAACACTGAGTGGCGGAGGAAGCGGGCCGGGCCTGGCGGGGGAGCGCCCGCCGGGCCGGTCACTTGTCGTCCCTCCTCTCCGGAACGCCGGCGGCGGCGAGGGCGGCGCGGTAGTGCTGCAGGACGCCGCGGACGCTCTTGACAAAGCCTTTGGACAGCGGGAAGAGGGGGAAGCCGATGTCGGGGTAGCCGCTCTTTTCGGGCAGGAAGCTGCGGTAGCTCTTTCTCCTCTTCTTTGGTCTGACCACGGGCTGGGCTCCCCCCGAGGAGTCCTGGGGTGCCTTCTGCTCCCCCGCCACAGCGCTGCTGCCCTGCTCCCCGCCCAGAGGGAGCCCCCTGCTCGCTGTGGGGGTCTCCGAGTCCGAGTGCTGGCTCAGCTCCTGGTGGGAGATGGTGGAGGTGCCCAGGCCGGAGTCCTCCAGCTCCTCCTCCCGGAGGTCCAGGCCGATCGGGCTGCCCTGGGCGTGGGGGGGGCCGGGCGCCAGCTCGTCCCCGGGCTCGGCGGGCGGCGGCAGGGGCAGCTGCTCGGGGGCCCGGCTCTCTCGCTCGTGGATCTCCAGCCAGCTCTCGATGCGGTGCGCCAGGCGCCAGCCCCCGCACAGGAAGTGCTCGCGGATCTCCTGCTGGAAGACCTCCACGGGCTGCAGCAGCAGCTGGGTCATGGACTGCACCATCTTGATCAGCGCCATCTCGTTGTAGCAGCGGCTGTTCTCGTAGCCCTCCTGCAGCCCCCGGTCGCTGTCGAACCCGGCCTCGTTGTAGTACGGCTCGTTGACCAGGATCAGCCCTGCGCGGAGGAGAGGGCAAGGGAAGAAGTGAAAAAAAGAGAAAACCAGGGGCGTCGCAACACCCCCCCCCCCTCTGCGTAACTGAGGCCCTGCTACTTTATTAATACAGGAGGCTCTCGTCCGGCGCGAGCTGGAAAATCCTGCGAGTGAAGTATCCGGCAGACTGGGAAGGCAAATTTCAAGGCGAGGATTAAAACCAGCTGTCTGACAACGAGGGGCTGGAGAGGGTCAAAAGCAATTAAAGTGAAGTTAACGAGCTGTACGTGGTGGGAGAATGTCTAGATGCGCGAGACCGGCTGATGAATCCCCAGCCTCCTCAACTTCTCTGGAATCCGCTAATCCTTACAACTTGAGCAAAAGCCTCGACAGCGTTTTGGATTAATGTAACGCTATCTTATTGTCAAACACTGTCACTTAAAAACGTATTTTTAGACAGAGTGCCTGTAATAAATACTAAATAAGAAACGCTGTAGTACAATCTTTTTTCTTTTAGAATTGCCAGCAATGTTTGTAATTTTTTTTTTGTCTTTTTTACACAGACCCGGTGTGGAAAAGCCAATAATGCCTTTTCACATCTCAGCTTGTAGCTTGTGAGCCTCCCACACTAAACAGACTTAACACACTAAACTTGCTGCCCGCGCCCACAGCAACGCAATTCTGCAAGTGCCCGGGACGCCACAGGGGGCGCTGTGTCGCCGAGAGCGACACTACTGCTCAGGCCACAGTGCGGCGCCTCTTGGAAAATCCCGGTCACAGTCCGCTAGTGACACGACCCAGGCTCGAACCCCACAGAGCTTGGGCAAGCGCCTTTACCAGCTGGACCACACAGGAGGCCCCAGTACACTCTCCCAGAGGGGCCGGTCCGTGTCTGCTGCCACAGAGTTGTGTGGCGGTCCTGCGTTGAGGCTGCCTGCAGGGCTCACAGCTGCACTCACCTTGTATCGAGATGAGGACCTGCAGGAGGCTGGACTTGCTGGTCCACCTCTCAGTGCCCTGCGGGGAGGAAGCAGACAAACCGTCAGGAGACGCCGAGAGAGAAACGGAGAGACGGCAGTCCTTGTGATCATCCGCAACCCGTTTCCAGGCGCTTCCAAATCTGAAGACCGAAGACAAGCAACACGGCAAGGTCCGCTGGAGCACAGTCGAGAAGCGCAGGCGGGGCACGAGAAGGCAGAGGCGGGGCCCGAGGGCGGGCCGGGCCGGGCTGGGCTCACCTTGCCGATCCAGGTGCCCAGCAGGCTGACGCACACCTTGCCGTTGTCGTACAGGTTGGGGTTGAGCCTGCCGCTGCACTGAGACAGGTAGCGGAAGAGGGGCGGCACCGCCGGGTAGATGTTGGGCAGCTGGATGTCGAAGAGAAACAGGCCGTCCTCGTAGGGGGTGCGCGTGGGCCCCTTGATTAGGGCAGAGAACAGGTCCTGGAAGGGGAGAGAAGGGGCACCCCCTTTAATACAGGTCAGCGGCAAGGACTCCCCACAGCCAGCCAAGAGAGGAATGGAGGATCTTCATTTGCCTAATGACTGAGAGGGGACTGCACTGCCCTTCGTCAGCCCAGGGACATCACAAGGCAGGCAGCCCATGCCACAAGCAACAGAACAAGGAGGAAAGGCTCTAGGAAACGACTCCAGGCCAACGCGAGGAGCCGTCGCCGATCTCGGGGCTCGGCTCACCATGCGGTCCTCGAAGGTTTTGACCATGATGCCGTCCGGGAGCGATGTCGCGAGGAGGGCCATCTCCTTCCTCACGGTGCTGAAGAACTTCTTGGCTTCCGCGGGCTGGAACTCCATCTTCTTGAAGGCGTGGCTGTCTGCAGAGCCACACGGGACGAAAGGACAAGAGCTCAGAGGCTCGGCGAGGTCCCTGGCAGGCAGCCCGTCCGTTCCCCCCAACGCCAACACTCTGAAACCCCCTGACTCGCCAACAGAGCCGCGCTGCAGAGCCCCATCGTTACGCAGATGAAAAAGACATCTAGACTGTTTCATTTTTATCCTCAGACAACTGACCTCCCCAGCTCCAGCATCAGCAGGCGTTCACAACAGGTCTAAACTACAGCGACCTGCCTTAAACCCTGTGCCTTCCCCATGGGTTCCCACAACCAGCGAACATTTCCCAGTGGGTTAACGTCACCCCCGCCCAGCAGCACCCAAGAAAGTGGCGTTTATCTGCTTGCCGCGCCGCAGGCGACCCGTCAGGGCCTGAACACGGGAGGGGGTGGGGTATGACCCCACGTGCCCGGGGGGAAGGGGCTGGCGAGGCTGGCTTACCGGGTGCCCACTCGAGGACGGAGAAGACCTCCCCCTTGGCGCTGGTGAAGGTGACGCCCGGCTTGCCCCCGCTCTGCTGGCAGAGGACGGGCGTGTCGCTGGGCCAGTCGGAGCGCACGGGCGTCGGCGGCTCCTGGTGCTTCTCCTCCTTCTCCACCTCGGCCACGGCCTCCATGCGCTCCTCCTCCACGATGGCCACGTTGTCCAGCGTCTTCTTCAGGTTCTCCTGCAGCTTCTTGATGTCGTCCAGGAACTTCTTCTCCTTGGTGGGCTTCTCGGGCTCCACGGTGGGCGAGGTGGGCGAGCCGGTCCACAGCTGCTCCACCGTCATGTTCTTCAGGCTCTCCAGGATCTTCAGCGCCTCCTTCAGCTCCCGGAAGCCCCGCGGCGTCCCCTCTTTCGCCAGCTTCTCGTCCCCCGCGCCCGCGCCGGCCCCGGCTAACGAGGCCGTGGCGAGAGCCCCCTCCAGCTCCTCCACCACGGTGGGGCGCTGGGCCAGCGGCTTGCCCCCCTCGGGGGGCGCCGGGGGGCCCGTGGGCGTGGGGGTGGGCGCCGCGCCCTCGCCAGGGTGCTCGTCGTCCACCTGCCCGTTGTCCGTCTCCCAGCTGTCGCTCTCGTCCTCCCACTCCTCCGAGGACGCGCCACTGCTGCTGCCCTCCACCGAGTCGTAGTCGGTCTCCTCGATCTCCGACTCCACGTTGTACAGGTGCTGCAGGGGCCGAGGAGCACAGGGACACAGTCAGGAACACAGCTCCACCTGGTGGCCGGAGTCCGTCACTTCCACTCCACAACGCCCAGAAGCGCCGGTCGCCACGTGCGCGGCCACAAGCATCTGCTTAAGATCAAGCCCTCGGCCGGAGAAGCCTGCGCCCTGAACAAAGCCACACAAAAATGACACCGACATCCACCCCAACAGCTCAGTACCTGGGGGAGCACGATGGTCTTGGAGTTGTCCGCCCAAACCACCTCCACCTTGCTGCTCAGGTCCACACGAGACACCTGCCCCACCGACGGCTGGGGTGGGGGAGAAGAGAGGGGAGCAACATCTCAGACAGGCAGCACAGGGCCCGTCCCGCTGTCAGATTCAGATTCAGTCCACTGGGT
Source organism: Lepisosteus oculatus (assembly GCF_040954835.1). NCBI lineage: Eukaryota > Metazoa > Chordata > Actinopteri > Semionotiformes > Lepisosteidae > Lepisosteus > Lepisosteus oculatus. Next base: position 45,399,383 of record NC_090704.1, on the reverse strand, counting down.
CTCGTGGAGGCTGACAGGGGACAGGCCCAGGAACAGGCAAAACTGAATAAATCAGAGAAGCTGCAGAACTTCTGCCACTCTCCTGCCCAGAAAAAGAGTTATAGAATGATGTGGGGGGAATATATGCCCTAAATTTCAGTTGCTGTTGCAAAGACTTCAGAGAGCCCAGAATCCTACTGTCTGAACAGGGAGCCTGGAACAGAGATTCTTGATGCTACTTGGGGGGGGGCGAGAGACACTTCTTCAAAAGCTTGAATATCTAGAAGAGTACAACAGTGGCAGCTGCGAGCTGGGGAAGGTACCTGGTTCTCACAGTCCACCTCCTGGGCGCTTTCAGAGTTCCAGATCCGGATGACTATGTCAGTGGTGCGGAAGTGGAAGTCGGGGTGGTCGGCGATGTCGTACACACTGACGTCCTCCTCCGTCCCGATCACCTGGGAAGAACACACACACCTCGTGTCCGATACTCTCACAGGCCAGCCGGCCACAGACCGGACCGCTGCTAAGGGCTGACAAAGAGCGATCCGCCCAGATCAAGCCTTGGATAGCTGTTCAATCATCACATTTTAAACACATTTAAACGGGCTTTGCACCCCAAGGTACCCCAACTTCCCAAGACAGGCTTTAAGTGCATTTATAACTGAGAACGGGAAGCACATCTTCACCCAGAGGGTTCTGGGAGGGCGGAATGAGATGCCCGGCCGTGGTCTTGGAGCTGATGCCCTGGCTCCTTGTGTCATGAACGAACACGTCAGGTAAGCCCGAAGTAGGAAGTGACGGGCACGCTTGTAACAAACCTCCACGTCGTTGCCACTGGAGTTCATCTTCACCCACTTCACGACACAGGTGCGCCCCCTGTGGTCCCCCGACTGGATCACTCCGTACACCCCGGGATCCTGCAAGGCCTGGGCTGCAAACCGGCAGGGAGAAACAAGCACCGTCTCAGGATGTGCGTGCGGAGCAAATTTCCAGCAAGTGCGAATGATTTGTCAACGATACAGCAGCAGCCAGAGACCGCCAGGATGTCCACCACACACCAGCTCTCAGTGAGGAGTGATGAAGCCAGTTCAGAGATGGGGGTTATTAAGAGGCAACGACTGGTTAAGGCCAGGGGGAAATCTGGCCAGGACGCCGTGGTAACACCCCTACTCCTTTAATAATAATAATTAATTAATAATTGCTTAAACTTATATAGCGCTTTTCTGGACACTCCACTCAAAGTGCTTTACAGGTAATGGGGACTCCCCTCCACCACCACTAATGTGCAGCACCCACCTGGTTATGTTACCTTTAGAGAAACACCCTGGGATTTTTAATGACCACAGAGAGTCAGGACCTCGGTTTTACGTCTCATCCGAAGGACGGCGCCTGTTTACAGTATAGTGTCCCCGTCACTATACTGGGGCATTAGGACCTACTGGCCTCACTAACACCTCTTCCAGCAGCAACCTTAGCTTTCCCAGGAGGTCTCCCATCCAGCAACAGGCTTCATCGCTGGACTTCAGACTTCATGCCAGGTGTAGTTTGCATGGCAAACCTCATAAATGTTAACACTTCTATTGTGTTATATATATATAATAAAAATATTTTCATATCATACACACTTCAGTACAGGGAGGGCCATTCATCAGTGTGTAATACTGTACACATACTATTATCTTATCTGATAGGTTTCAAGGGGTGAGTTAGCTCAAGGTGTGGCACTTTTCCAGCGAGGACTGGCCCTGTGTTGGACAGCTGCGAGAGTAGGAGACTTCACTTCCTCTTTGAGGAGGTAACCCGTCCCCCCCTGGCCGGTGGAAGAAGGAGTGGGACAGCGGGACAGCGGCGGGGCCCCCAGGGACACTCACGGCGCTTGTCTACCACAAAGTCTCCGGGACAGAACTCGTAGTTGTCCAGGTGCTGGATGGGTATCAGGTCGTTGGAGCGGACATTCGTCTCCACGGTCCCGTCCTTCCACATCACGTCCGCGGACGTCTTCGTGGAGACGACCTCCACCGCCACCCTGCCAGGAACGAGGCACAGACACGTTGGGATTGCTCCGGAGGGGACAGCCCGCCGCGACACCACTAATCCACTGCTCCGCGTCCTTGAGTGGAGAAGGAACGAACTGCACACACAACCCCAGGCCCCTCATGTGCGAGTGAGGGTGCAGAGTAACTAAGAGTTGCACAGAGTCCATACAGTAGGTGCAACAGGACCCGAGGAAGGCGTTACATTTTGACGTGTCAGAAAAAGGCTTTCGCTTTTCAGAACCACAGCCCTGACCTATTAAAATGAACACCAAAGCCAACACAAAGATCCATCATTGTGCATAATTATCCCTATATGGCCCTACATGGTGCACAAGGCCATGCTACCAGGTATGGAGTTCAAGAAGGTTGCTGCTTCAGCATGCGCCGCTCACAAACGAACAGGTAAGTGTTTACTCGGCACTCCTTCTAATCCTCTCTGTTCATTTGCAGGTTTTGACTTCACACCTCTCCTCCAGTCCTTCTCTCCTGCTCCCCACTATCCTGTCTTGTGTTCTCCCCTGCTTTATCAACTGCCCGTTTCCCTCTCTCCCTCACACCCGCAGAGGGCTCCACAGCCGAAACGCTGGGTCTTTTCCAAATGGGAAAAACCTTCGCCTGTTCCTTAGCAGGTGCCATGCCTGCTTATTGGAAGGGCAAAGTAGTTCAAGTAGGGAGCTGCGTCAGCATGCATAGGCTGCAAAGGAGCAGGTAAAAGGTTTGTTCTATGCTGAAAGGAGAAGAAAGGAAACACAACCTTTTCAGCTGTGGAGCCTTCTTTGGGAGAAACGTTGCATTTCCATTCTTCTCCTTTCAGCATGGAACAAACCTTTTACTTGCTCTTTACTGGAAGGACCATATACATCCCCTGGGCAGGGGCCCCTGCTAAGCAAATACAGACAGAAACGAAAAATGTGCCGTTTGCTGGTTTAGCCCACCTGTCTGCCCACCAGAACGCACCTGTCCCCGGGCCTGAACTCGCGGGAGAACTTGGTCCTCTTCTTCTTGTGCTTCCTCTTGAGGTTGCGGATCGAGAGGGGGATGCTCTTCTTGCGGTTGGGGCCCCCGCCGCCGCTCTGCGAGGACGCGGTGGAGCTGGCCGACGAGGTCACGGAGCTGGTCTCGTCCGTGTCGTCCGCCGCCTCGTCGTCGGCGTCCTGCTCCCCCGACTCCACCCACAGCTCCGGCACCACCGGCCCCTCCCGCGCCTCTCTGGCCCGTCCCGTGCCCGGCGCCACCGGCCCGTTATTGGGGCGGCTCTGCTCCGGCTGGGGCTCCCCTGGTCCCCCCTCGGCCACTGGCTGCTTCTCTCCTGGCAGGAGCAAGCAAGAGGGCCCAGGAGGTTACGGGAGGGAGGAGCCTATGGGGCCCCTGCTGACAGCCATACTGGAATGCACAGACACCAAGACTACCCTGCACCAACGAACGGAGCGCGGGTCGAGCCTGCAGCCTCGCAACGCGGCCTCTCTCTAGATTTACTGACTGGCGGAGCGAACAAAGGCCCAGCTGGCTCCCTCGCCAGCGCCGGCCCTTCCCCTGCTCTTTCACCACGCCCCCGTGCCCTCCTCCGGCCATGAACGGCTCAGGATGTACCTGCCCGGTCGGCCGCCTTCTCCGCCTGCTGCTCGCCGGATCCCTGCGCCTCGCCAGCGTCCACGGACTTCTTCCCCATCTCCTTCCTCAGCAGCCGTTTCACCTGGGGGCAGGAGACGCACAAAATGGCTTGCGGATAAAGAGGAGGAGGAGGAGGAGGGAGAAACAGACTCCGTGCAGATGCAGCCAAAACGCACCTTTTTAGCAACGGAGCCTTCCGGCAGCACGGGCACGCCCTCCGGCCCCTCACAGGTGATCTGCGTGGATTCCCCCTTGGCAGGGAAGACGTACAGCGCCCGCTCCCCCAGCTGCCTCTGGGTGTGGTCGTAGTAGCCTAGCCGCTTCACTCTAGGACAAGAGGAACACGCCCGGGGCTGCATGAACACTCCCCTCGCCTCCACTCCCACTGGGCTGCGGAGCGGGGCTCGGGGCGCTCAGCCATCTATTCACCGGGCAATTTCTGTGGTGCTTTGGAAGCAGCCAAAGTGCTTCCCAAAATAAATTAAAAGCACGCAATAATGCATCCCTCCAGCCTACACAACAAAAAAAAAACAGTCCATTTCCTTGCATGACATATCTCAATTGACCAGCCGTTTCAGATTCAGCTGCTCCTCTGTTACATGGGTTATGGTTAACCTTCTTAAGAGGAAAAAAAAAAAAAAGAACAGCTCCTGCATGACAGAATGGGCAGAAACATACAAACACAACAGCAGTTGATCAGGATTGGCCGCAAGAAACAATCTATGCATGCCAAGGTGCAGCATTAGAGGCAACTAAGTGAAAAACAAACTGGTTTAACTCAATTCTTTCAGAAGTGCGAACGAACGACTCAGTTTCCTGGGGTGGTGAAAAGCAGGGATGTTGGCACAGCGACGCCAGCCCTGCTTCTCGACAGACGGTACCTGCACAGGTTCTCCTGCGTGATGGTCGAAGGGGGCGGGTAGACGCTGTCCGTGCCCTTGGGGCAGAAACTCTTGGTGATCCAAGTCACTTTCAGCTCCACCACCTGGACCTGCAGACCAGGGAGGAGAAAACAACATCTTCTCAATACCGAAGGGGGGCAGGGGGCAAGCAGGCGAGTACACAATGCCATCTGCAGGGGGGGCCACCGGAGCTCCTGCCCCCGAGATGAAGGTGATCAGCCTGCACTGTCACACGTTCACCCTGCAGGTGGTCAGGAAGGGACGAGCAGCTCTCATCATGGCACACACCTTTGACCCAGGGGAAGCAAAAGATTCGGAGTGCAATGGGACAGAACCCCTGAAAGGGCCAAGATCCTCGGACGACTGCCAGCTGTGAGAAACAGTGACCCAGAAGTCAGGCTGCAGTCGAGCGCTATCCAGCACGTTGCAGTTTCATCCCCAGGTCTCCTCTACCCTGCGAGATGCCCTGCTGCAATTACCCGACACCAGGTTCCACCTCACTGCTGTGCTAACACTCCAGACTCCAGCAGGGGTGAGGCCTGGGCGCTACTCCACCTCGCGGCCCACAGAGAATCCACAACGCACTGGACTCCCCGCGGTCAGCGACCAGGGGTTTCAGCCCCTTGGCGACCGTCAGCATCCTAAACTCTGCGTTAACTCGCTCTCACACACTAGCATTCTGGTCTGTGTCCGGGATGCCAAAAGGAACGGCAAAATATATCAATGTCTACATATACAGCACATCAAGAACTACACAGAAGGACGTGCGATATATCAGAGGCGGGTACACATGAATTTAAGTCTGCCTGCAGCAGCAAGGTGGCAATTTCATGGGCATAAGGATGAAAACGTGACATTTCCAAAGACGGAGGAAACGCTAATGCATGTTTTACTAAATTAAAACAGTGAAGGAAAAGTTTGCAAAGAAAGTCTGTGCTGGGAAGGCTAAAGTGGCATCGTGCTCCACCAAACCCCTCTCCGCGTGGCGACGGGATCACCGCGAGGGCTCTGGGATTCGCCCCGGCGTTCCACGAGGTTCTCCGCCAGGAGAGGGGGGCTGGGGCTGGAGTTTCCCCGGGCTCGTACCTCTTCCACCACCACCCGGAACTTGCTCTTCTTGCTGAGGACGGGCTTGACCCCCGATAGCCACTGCACGCTGGAGAACACCTTGGAGGGCCCGATCAGCACCTGCCCCGGGTAAAAGCCATAGGCCTCGTCGAAGAACAGGCCCTGGCAGCAGCGGAGAGGAGAGAGGGAAAGAATGCTTTCATGGTGCTGTGCGCCACGGTGACGTACTGCCAAGTGCATCACCTGCAGCTCGTTTATCAGCCTCCCTAAATGGTTCCTGTACAGCCTGGTGTGTGAGGACACCCTGCCTTGGACAGGCAGCCCATCCAGGTGGGATCACACGCTCCTGGCAGAGAGGAATCCCTACCACCCGAGAGGGGCAGGGAGGAGGAAATGTGGGCATTCTATTTACATACAAAGCAGTCGTCGGTCGTTGCAGTACGGTTTGGTCACAATTAATTGGACATAATGGAGCACAGAACGTTTTTAAATATGGTAATGTCAACTCAATAACGATTCAAAACAGCACAGACCTGCCTAAAAAAGTGCAAGCCATTTCCAGAGCAACAGCTTTTGAAACTGGTTTGGTGAAAAACAGCGCAGCTCCTCTCTGCAGCGGGGAATGGACGCGTAACGAACTAAAAATAAAGTCCTCCTCAGGCAGGAAATTGAGGACCGGTCCTGCAACATCATTTTGGAAAATGACGTTTTCTGCTCCATCGTGGTCATCTGTGACCTCTAGAGCAAGAGCAGGCCAGCTGGCCACAGGAGCGCTTACAGAGCGATACCAGAGCAGCTCCTGCAGGCGAACAGATTGCAGTGCATGTTACACCAGCGCAGAGCTCACCGAGTCACTGACATGGGGGCACACGTCGTACAGTTTCGCTCCGTCCTCCACACTCATCGAGCACCTGCAGGAGAAACAGGACACAAGGGCTGTTGTCGCACGTCCAGCACAGCGCTACTGAAGCAAAACCAACAGTTGGATACAGGCCAATTTGCATGAGGACCTGGAGGTTATATGCTATACACTCATTTGCTAGAATCCTCAACTGAGGCTCCTGGCTGCGAAGATACGGATTTCAGACAAGCTGCAGCTTTTGAATACGTACCACTGAGACTAAAGAGATCAGGTTTCTGTACTGTATGGGGTTTTGAGAGTCCAGTCATTTGCACATACGGCTGCCATCTCCAGCAGTGTTATTCACAATTTTATAAAGAACAAGAACATACTGTATATGATAAGTGTATATATACACACCTAACAATAACCGCTCTTTTAAATATGCAGAACACCTATTGAGCCCAGCAATTCAGATTAATTTAAGAGCCAAGTTATTGCTGCACTTACATGTGCATTTCAGGAGTTCAAGGGGGCAGACTGAGCGAAGCTCTGGGCTCTTTCAGACTCGATCTGAAATCTTCAGATTCAATCCAGTAACTCAGCTAAAGGACTGACTGTGCTTGAGCACTGCCCCGACGATGAGCTGATCTAAACCTGCTGCTCATACAGCTCATGTCTGTACGTCGGAGCTGGTTTCCAGCACAAGCAGACAGCTGAAGGGGGGGAAGACGAACAAAAGCATAAAGAGGTACCTGGCTCCATTGGACAGCTTTAGAATAATGTGGTTAGTCAGATCGTAGACTTTCCCCAGCCAGAAATCGTAGGCTATGTAGTCCCCATACATGAAAGACTGAAATCAAAAACCAACAAAGATGCAACTGTACAGAGATGCAGAAACCAGGAAAGGTCTAAAACTGACAGCAGTGACATTAAAACAGCATAGGAACTCTAAAGGGGGTCTGGTAATCCCTGTTAAACATTTTACCTCTGTAAGATTTAACACTTGACTTTCCCCCGATTTAACATTTAGCTCTTTTATCGAATGCCTGCTCGATCTAGAACTGCCAACTGTGCCTTTGTGCCTTGGCTCACAGCGACCCCCACTGGCAGGCTGAAGAAGTGCAGGCGGCCCCCTGACCTGACCCGCCAGGAGCCCTACACAGACGTGCAGGAAGGCTCTGGTTCGACCTGTGAGGAGGGGGGAGAGGCCCAGTGGCCACCGGAAGCCAAGAGCACTTTGCTAGACCTATCCCAGCCTCACCCTCCCAATCGGCTCAGCACAGCCACCCGGGGGGCGTCCAGGCCGCAGTCCAGCTCCATGTCTCCACTCCGATTCACCTGGCTAAGGCAGACCGGCTCCCTTCATGCCCGCAAAAAACAGGGCCTAACGGGCTTGTCCGCTGGCATCTCGCACTGCCAGGAGCCAGAGCAGAGACAGGGGGCTGGAGGGGGGGGATGGCACCTGCCAGAGACATGAGGGAGGGGTTCGCAGGATCCACTCACCCAGATGTGCTGCAGGTCCCTGCTGTTGACCGGGTACAGCACACAGTTGGTCCCGACGAGCTTCACAGCACATTCAATGTTGACGTCGACCACCGTCCCACACTGGCTGTCCTGCGCACACAGGCGAAGGGGCGTTACTGCTGCTCCCCCTAGTGGTCACACCGGACACACACACACACGCGCACGCACACACATCCACCCAGATATTCGAGAAACGGGGACAGGAACTCACAGTGGGGCTCATGTGACGGACGATATCTCTAGGCACGATTGATCGATCTTCAAGCTTTAGCTAGAAGATTTTAAAAAAAAAGAAACGTGTTAGTAACCCTGTCATCACCCAAGGAACATCCCTGGCACACACGACCCATCAGCCACTAGTTTACTTCAGCAGCTACAGACACCCTCATGCCAGCAAGGAGCTGAAGGTAGAAATCCCCACAGCAGCCTGCTCTCCAGTCACTGCAGGTTTACACAAGAGTCTCCGCAGTACGTGCCCCAGCTGCTGGCTGGCAGCCTCGCCGATCCCAGCTCCTCGCTTCCCATCAACACAGACCGCACGAGTCCGGAGCGCTGGAACACAGCCCTGTTAACGTGCCAGAGCCGGCTCTGCAAGCCGTGACTCATCTTGGTGTGCGAGGATGAATGTGTAATCCAGGAGCCTTTTCATTATCCGCAAATGGGCCTCTCTCTCACCTCCGAAAGGCAACAATGCACATGATCAATTCTGGACTCCAGGCACCCTAGGATCGGCATTAATAATGTATTACAAAGAGCAGCAGACAAGCTCCAGTGCCCTTTTAAGTATTAAATGCAAATGGTACCCTCACTAAGCGTAAGCTATACCACACTGCAGCCTGCAGCACCACTGAAATTAAATAATACAAGATCACTGCGTAGACTTCTGAGCTGACAGGAAGGTCCTGACAACGGTTTGCTGTTCTATTAGAGCACAGACCTGTAGAACTAGCGCCAACCCTACCCCAGACAGACCGCTCATCCCTGGAGATCTCCAGTTCTGTCCCGAGCACTCGGATGGAAGAGAACAGCAGGATCTCCACTCCTTGCCCGACCACACCCTAAGGCCTGTGAGACGGTAACCTTTAAGAGCACCCATTCAGTGTGGACTGAATATTAACTGAGGTCCTGAAATCATATTGGGCTGTGGGTCTTTGGGACCCCAGATTTACCAAGCTTTGCAAGAAAGCATTTAATCATCAGTTTTAAAAGACTTGCAGCATTTAATGGTTATGAACCAAGCAGGTCAAATGAAGTAATCTACATATCAGGAACAATAACCTAAAGACCTCTCAAGCATCAAAACCGAGATTTTCCTCAATTCAACACATTGCTTTCTGAGCTGTAAGTGTCCCCAGTCTTTAAACAAATCATACAGGTGACATGCAGGACTAACTGGATTGGAGCTGGGGACTACTACAGAACACCACAGTAAGAAATTGCAGGACTACTCTTCCATTCAAGCATCAAGGCAGTTTGGTTGCTACTGTTGTACATTATTGAGCAATGCCTGCAGTGTCCACCCACTATATTTCTTGCACTGCCACTGTCATTATATTAAAAATAAATAAAAACTCACAAATCAATTGCAGGCATGATGACGTCGTGCATCTTGGGGCACATCGCAGAATGTCGTGCGTGTTCAGATTAATATTTAATTGACATCTCCGACACTGCTCATACGAGCACTGTCATATCAGAGCTCGTTTACCTGGCACTCCTGCGATCGTTACAAAGCTCCACATCTGCCATTCAGCATCTTGCTCACGAGCTCATGCTCAAAGGGAGATGACAGCTGGCAGCTCAAGTGAATGACTAGGAGCAATTAGCCCAGTTTAATTAATACATCTAGTGCTGCTTGGTTTCCAATAACGAGGGAGGGAAGGCAAGGACACCTGCACCGAGAGGGAGAAAATCACCTGGAACTGTAGAGAATGCCCAATGGGAAGATGTGCATTAGGAGACCCTTTCCTGCGCAATTTTGGTCAAATAAATCTCCTAGCTACAGTACACAGGGAAAACTAATGAAACTTTTTGCGTACCTCTATGTACTAATTTCCCACTGAGGCCGGCAGATGTACTACAAAGCAAAAAAAACCTTCACAACAGAACAGGAACCTGAAAAAGTAACACCAGGAGGAGATTTATTTTATTCCACTGCTGTCCCATGGGCAGTGACTTGCTTGGACTCTGGCTCGAGATGGGGCTCGGTGATAAGGGATCAGGGGCGTTTCTAACTTTGGGGGGAAACCCTGCGTTCTGCTCACCCTTCAGATACAGTCTCCAGGCATTCTTTGGTTCCAACAAGAAACAAAGCTGCGTCACAAACGCTCCTTTGCACATATATTAATCACTAGGGCCCTTAAACATCCTTAATCAGCACTAGTGCCTTGAAAACACCAGTTTCAAGTTCACTACGGGTGAGGAACTACAGGAGTTCTAGCCCTTTCAGTACAATATTCCCCAGTGAGAACAGAAGCATCTACATACACTGTTGTCCTAGAAATGAAGCTATACATCTATAGGAACAGTTACACTCATTGCAAAGTTGGTCTTTAGATATCAGTGTGCGCGGTGCCTGGAGATGAAGAACTATAAATTCACCTTAGTGAACAAATGGACAATAAATTCACAGAGCGTGCAAGGCCTGAGCCGAGCCAGGAAACCACCGAATGACTGAGTCACGCGTTTTCAATAAGCGGTGTCTTCTTAACCAAGAATCAACACCCATGCTTTTTAATGAGTATTGGCAGAATGCCCCAACCCTCCCACCCTCCACAACACGGGGAAGTGTGCATTTAATAGATGAAAAAAAGGACAATTCAAAGGATGTGTTTTTGTTCTATCATTTTGAAAAAGCAAATCAGAGTAAGTACGTAGATATTCTGTACAGATTGGGCGAACGGATCTTACTTGTTATATCCCTTATAATGGTGCTCTTCTTTTCTGTCAGTCTCTCCCTGAGCTTAAGATGTCGCTGTGCACATTTTCTTCAATCAGGCCACGTTTGCAGGCTCTGTCTGGACTGCAAAGCTATTCCCCAGAGCCGGGGAGGAAAATTCAATCAATAATGCTGCAAGCATACACTACACTGCCCTGCTACGATATTTTACATAAAACCTGCTCCTGTCACGGTCTTTATTTCCAGTCTGCTGAAAGACCCCGGGCTGAACCAGGGGAAGGTCATGCAAAATAAATGAGACACCGAGTTTTCTGAAGGATGCTCTGCTCCCAGCTTTCAGTTTCCCTCGGAGAGCTCAGGCCGCGCAACACGCGACAAGTTTTTGCTCCTTCTAACTGTGGCAAAAAAAAGGAGACTCTAAAGGCTATCCCTTTTGATGAGATACCCCAAACCAGCATCGGCTATTTGTGGCATTTTCAATATTAAACATTTCAAACATAGTTCCATTTTCTGCCTTCCAAAAGCAGCTCTCCCCATCTCACCCTTTTGTGTTGTACAGGGCCTGTAAGGAAGAAGAAGAAACATTTCTTCATGCTAGCGATTCACTTGATTAACAATTCTTCTAATTGAAATGGAGATGGGGGGAAAATCAAGCTTCCAGTCACAGCTGTGCCACAGCCTGTGCTCACTGGAATCTCCCAGGACTTACACTTCTTCAGGGTTACTGCTGAATGCCTCTTATACTGTCTAATGGCAAAAAAAACCTTGACACATCAGTGATCAGAAAAAAAGATGTCAATAATGGAATGAATATAAATAATGCAACACCTCTTCTCATCTCTAAGAACACTGGGGTAAAAAAAAGAATCGCACTGATCAACAGATCAGATTTTAAGCCCGTGTAGAGCACTGCACATGAATCGGCTTCAGTGAACTGAATGGCATTGATCCCCTTTAACTGAATGCAGTACCTGCCCGCATTGCTGAGCTCCATTCAGATCCTGGCCACCCCCATTCTCTGCACCTCTGCAGACCCCCCCCCCCAGCTCTGCTGAGCACACAGCCTGAACAATGACAGCAGCCGAGCCCCAGCCTGCCGCGAGCGAGCCGGTCATTCATCGGCCTGAGCCCGGGTTTTTCTGGAAGAGCGGAGCCATGCCGGGGGACACGAGCCCATAAGAAAGGGCCCGTTTCAGGGAACATGGGGACAAACAAAGCAGGTTTCTCTCTTCCTTTTTTTGTTGTTGTTGGCTCGCTTGTCAACCGCGCTCAGGCAAGTCCTGCAAAAGCCAGCCGGCTCTCTCACGTCCGCACGGAAAGAGAGAAGGAAAACCTCTTCCGGCTCTTGCGGAGACGAGATGTCCCGCTGCTGGCTTCCCCCTTTTCAGAGAGACGGGAGCTCGCCCCCGACTTGTCGCCCCAGCTCAACTGGAGACACCCCGTCAGCCAGGGGCTGTGAGCTCAGAGGAGTGCGCTCAGACCCTCCCAGTGCATACGGACTGGCTGGCTGGCTAAACGACGTACAGCAAATCAAGACAAATCCTTTGTCCCGTTCCCTGCGGTCATACCTACCATCATGTCATGCACAACAGACGCCAGAATTGCGCTCGCTGCCCAGAATCACGCAAGGTAAACGAGAGGTTCTGAACCCCCCCCCACAGCAGCGCCAGGACCATGATGAATCGCCCTGCCACAGACAGCGGACGCCCACCCAGAACTGAAAGGGGGAACCGCAGTCCCAGTTTCTCAGACTGGTTACTGAGGTGTCAGCTTCCTGCTCAAACCTTCAAAAAAGCACAACCCAAGATAAAAATAAAATCGTCCCAGGCTCAGGAGAAATTCAGTCTACTGCCCACTCACCACCTGTGAGCAGCAGACTCGCTGCTTGATGAAGGACTGTTTCCCCCTGGGGCAGAGAAAGCAGAGCCAATCTGAAGAAGAGGAGGAGGAGAAGTAGTTTGTAACTAGAGATTGACAGATGGGCTGAAAATGATTTTATTTATTTATTCCAGGCCTACATTGATAGGGTCCATAAGACGTGTGGCTGTTTAAATCGACGGATTAGGTTAGGTGGAATACAAGCTACAGAATTATAAAGAATTTCAAGTCATTCCCTGTTTTAATTTTTCTTGGGCTAAAGGTTAAGCAAGTTCTACATCACCAGGTAACTTTTAGCACCATTGTGCAGTATCTGTAGTTCAGGGGCCCCAAAGGTGAACAGCTGTTCTACACCTGGGAAGACCCGAGTCGCTGTATAAACGGTTAACAGCTGTAACAAGCTGAACTGGAGAGGCGTCTTTACTGCTCCACCACTGAAAGCCAGGAGACGGAGACGCACAAAACCTGCAGCTCCAGAGCTCCTATCCTGCTCCCTGGAACCCATTAAGAAACACCTGATATTTCCCCTGGAAGTGGAGCGGAAATGGCTCTTCGCCACGTCACCGGCCCCAGCGTCTCACGAGAAATGCATGCCGGGCACAGCCACATCCCTGCGCACTTTCAAGAACGCCATCTGCTCGGCCTCGGCCACGAATCAGCCCTGCGAAGAGCAGTCTGAAGCAGGACCTGCTGGCTTCACGCCGAGCAATTTCCGCACCATGCCAGCACCCCCACTACACAATACTGCACCACAGCCACAGCCTGTTTCAGACAGGGGTCTACATCAGAAAGCCGAAATCTCAAGCCTGCAGTCTGGCTGTTTATTAAGGAAATGGATAATAATAATAATAATAATAATAATAATAATAATAATAATAATAATAGCTTACACTTATATAGCCCAGGTAATGGGGATCCCCTCCACCACCGCCAGTGTGCAGCCCCACCTGGATGGCGTGACGGCAGCCATAGCGCACCAGTACCTTCTCCACACACCAGCTCCCAATGGGGAGGAGAGTAGATTGGTGAAGCCCGTTCAGAGACGATGGGTAAGGGCCAATGGGAAATTCGGCCAGGACGCCGGGGTTACACCCCTACTGGTGAGCGCCCCCTGCAATAGGGTAAAGTGGATAAAGTAATAATAGCACACCTAGTCATCACCACTTTTCTTATCCTAACACATGCAGCACTTCCAACACATCGAACAGTGTTAGTCTCCTGTTCTGGTTCACCATCAGTTCCTTTCCCTATTTAGACATCTTAGAAACATTAAAGTGCTCCTTTTCATTTATGAACTACAAAGAAAATCATTTACTGACAGTCGCGTGCCTATAGACAACACTGAAATAAAATACACTCTCAGTAAAAATGAGAGAAATGGGAACCCATTCTGTTCAGAATACAGAATAAAGGTAATTAGGACGTTGGAAAAGATTCAGACAGCACTTTAATTACAAAGCCAGCTACAATAGTGTTCAACATCTCACAGGGTTTGTGTTTATCAATTGCCTGTATAATATATTCCAGAAACTGCGATCTGTACTTAGCCTCAACCAGACAGCACTATACTTCCAATCACTACAGCGCATAGCAACCAACTACGTCAAGCCAACAAGAATCTTTACAACACATTCCTCTGTGTTCCATCTTTAACAATGACCTGTAAAACACATCTCCAGGGGACTGCAACTCTGGTCTTGCAGAGCAGCAGTCACCTAGGTTTAACAACACCCAATTAAACAGCTGATTGATCCAATTAAGTCCGTCAGAGCTCGGCTGTAATGAAAACCGGAACGCATTTTGGCGCTCCTGGGGTTTCAGACCCCATGTGTACCATGTGTAACCAGAGCACTGGAACAGAATCTTGAGGTAGGAAAGTTTAAGGAAATATCAACTTGGGGGTTCGGCATCTTGAACCAAAAACAGAAGAGATGGTGGATACTCTTGAGAAGCCGATTCAGGACTTAAACCAGGAAAGCCCTGCTTCAGGCAGAGAGTAATGGGACTGCGGCTGTCGGCTGCTTTTAAGGCAGGGGTGTCCAGTCAGGCCCAGTAGAGTCACTGTGTCCATGGAGTTTCTTGCCAGCTCATCTGATCTTGACCCCCCAGCTCTTCAGCTACTCCTGCTTTCAAGAGTTGGAGAAAACCTGCAGACGCACCAGCCCTCCAGGAGTGGAGGCTCCCTGGTTTAAAGGAGCAGCCTGAGAAGATTCATAGATGAATATGTTACCAGTGACCAGATGTGCGAGACACTACAAAGGCTGCTCAGGATGCTGCATGGCTAACAGATGCAGTCTTCACCCCAAGCCCAGGTAAAACCTATTTCTTTGGGCAGGCATTGGAAGAGAAAACACTCTCAACGAGCTGGAAGCCATTTTTCCTCCAAGAACGTTTTCCACATCGGGCTACATCAATCTTAACTTGACACCGCCCTCCCTGCGCCAAATTACCGGGGACAATTTAAAAAGCACCCTTAATTCTGGGCAGACTGAGAACGCTAAGTGAGGCAGCTAACACATCCGACCTGACTCATCTCGCGGGGGCCACCTGAGGAATCTAATTCTGTCCCAACGCATCTCGGTGCCACGCGATTCCCAACAGGACCACCTCCCCCGCCTGCCGGCAAGATCACCTGCGGAGCGCCGACTTCGAGGAGCAACGCTAGCATAATCGCCGCGCATGAAGCTCCAGGACGAGAAGGGCGAGGTGGGAAGGCGCAAGAAGATGTCACAGGGTCCGTTAATTACCAGGAATGAAAAGCGTTCATTAGCATATGAGCCATCTGGCCCGTCTCACTCAGCAGCAAAGTGACCAGCCAGCCCTGCTCTCTGCTGCTCCTTGTAATTAACGGCCACCCCAAAGGACAGGGACTAGATGAGCCTCCCAGTTCCCGGCAGCCCTGCCTCCCTGGCCTGCGCTGTGCGGGAGACGCGAGCTTAACGAGAGAGATCGAACTGGCGCTTCCTGTGCTCTGCGATCAGCACCTCCCCCCTCCAAGACTCCAGCAGGCAGTCAATACAGTGGAGCCCCGCGGCACCTTGCTTACAGCTCTATCAGACAAAACAAGAGGCCCCACCTTGCAAGAACTGAGCTCATACAGGGTAACACTCACCACTCGGAGAGAAAGCCCGTTTCTGCAGAAATTCTGTTTCTGTGTAGCACTATTTTAGGAATATTCTGCTCCAACAACAGCCTGGAGGCAAGCTGTACATTTCATAATGCTCATTCTACATGTCCAGCTTTACAGCAGGAGGAAGAAGAGGGCTGCGCTCATGCTGCATGAATGCAACATTCACGTTATTTAGCGAGCTACTTCACTGCACGTCTAGCATGGCGTTTTCCATATGCTTTCTTTTTAAGAAGTATTTCCGTGAAACAGACGCATCACCTGGGGATGAGGGGGCTTCGGATTCTGCACAAGGATCCGGAAAGAGAAGAAGGAAACCACAGGCGTTCGGTCCGAGACAGAAATGGAGAAGGATGAACGCCCATACTTAAAAGATCCGAAAGACGGAGGCGTGGTTAAGCATCAGTTGCTCAAACACCGGTGCACAACACCTGCAAAGTGCTTACTCACTGCATGACAGCTTCCACGGGGAGACAGGGGCCAGCTCTCCTTTTCAAGTCCCACACACAGATCTGAGTCTTACAAAGTGAGTGTGAGCCATGTGCCAGTCCCGTCACCACATTCCAAAAGACGGCAATGCAGAACTAGAATGAGCGTCAGGGCGATCCGTGGCGTGTTCTTCCAAAACAAACCAAAAAAAAAGCTTTGCCCTGAAATCCATCTTTCAATTAGGCCATCTATTTTCACATCGCCACGCAACCTTTTTAAACCAGCACATAAAAAACATCAGAAAGATGCAATAATATGAACGTATTCAATCCATGGAGCACTTTGGGTAACAACGCAGCTAACTGACAGATTTGTACGTACACACCGATCACATATTAACATGCAAAGGAAAAATGTGACAGCGCTCAGCTACACGGAGAATGTGGGACTTGTTAGTTTAAGCAGTACTATTTCCACACTTTCCTGTCTCACTGCTGGAGTTGCAGTCGCACGGCCAGGAGATAGTGTCAGCCACACATTTTTCAGGGAAGCATCCCAGAAAGGGATGTTTCTCGGATCAGCTCAAAAAGATCAAGGAATCTGTCAGGTTTAAAAAAAATTAAAAGGGAAAAATTGTGGAAATAAAACAGTGCAATTAGAAAATATGACTCACTGTAAGAGCCTTGCGTTATTAACTGGTGTTTAAAGTGGTGTCCTGTTTACTGACCAAACTCCCAGTAAGTACGAGTTCAGACAAGGAGACGAGTGTTTCCTTTCAAGCGCGGCTCTCTGATAACGCCAGTCAGGAAGACAGGATGGCGAGGACAAACTTGAAGCTCTTAAGTACCCTACACGAAAATGCACCTGCGCAGAATCACAAACGACAGCCCAAGTGTGAGGAGGACTGTAATAAACTCCGTCTGCGTGCCACCCTGGGGAATCTCTCCAGGAGAGTTCACGTGACTGGGAAAACTGACGACACAGCTATCAAGACACAGGCACATTAAAGCCACGTCTGGAGACGCTAAACAAATCTAATGAATTCTTCACGAGACTGGAGACACCTGGGTGGGGGGTGGGAGTGTTAAGGATCTGTCAAGAGAGGTGGCCGTCAGCCCTCAAACCCTAGTCCCCAGATGTGTGTTTCCAGAGGGGTCCCACACTGTGTCCTGGCAGGCCTTGGTCTCCACAAGCGCCCTTCAGCGGACAGAAACCGTTCACCTCCGATTTCCCCACACGGGGTGTGTGTGCTGGGAAAAACGTCAAAGTCTTTGGAGGAAAAAAAAAAACAACAACAACACATTAGTCGTATCAGTCGTACTGCCAACTCAAAGGTTTTAAAAGCCACCAGGAATTCATTCCCACCAGCGCACCCTCTAAGTGAGAAAGGACTCCCTCAACACCAAGAGGAACAGCCTGCTTGTGCCTGTCCACTTCTGCGTCACGTCCAGCAGCGTGGGCCGGACTGCAGAGGGGCCCTGGTCTCTGAACACGAGACACAGGGGCGCTTGCTCGCTTGGCCTGCTGGCCTCTACCGCAGCACGAGCGCCCTGAAATCTGAAATCGCTGCAGCGAGGCGTAACATTAGAGGCCGACAACTGCAACAGGGCCTTGGAAGGGAGAAGCACTAATGCAGTTTTGCAGCGCCCATCCGGTGTCATAATACAGCTCTCAGAACGGCAAGGAACAAATAAAAACCATTTATAAGAAGTCCTATGTCTCCTCTGCAATAAAATTATGGAAAGGCTCTCCTCCCTCTACCTATTAATTTATCCGAGTACTTATGCATCATACTGCTGCTGTGATTCCATGTGATTTTACGAGACTCTTATGTTTTGTGCTTCTGTGGGAGAAGCCAAAGACAAACTTCCACAGCAGCGGACAATAAAGCATCTATCACTTCAGCAGCAAGCCAAACACTGCACTGCCTGTGCTGCTTTTGTTTTGTACAATGATGACTTGTACAGCCTTTACCAGTACGGCCCAGGCGAGAAAGAGCCCGGCAAACAGCGCCGTTAACATCCCCAGCTACTCTCAACCGAAAGGGGAGCGAGGCGCTCGGCCCCACAGAGCCGTTCAGATGCTAAGTGAACAAAGGTATAAGGAATCGTGTACACATGGGAGTCCATCCTAACGTGGACCATGAACATGCAGCAGGCTCAAGCTTGCTAACGCTCACTCAAGCTTCAGGGCAGAGATAAGGCACATAGTCTAGGCCTCTCCCAATAAGCCCAAGACAGGCCTGCAACAACACCAACCAAGACCCCCTCACACCAGGGGCTCCAGCCCAGTGCCTGCGGGGCCTGGAGTCGTCTGGGTTTGGCTCCAGCTGAACACTGGGGCTTGCAGTTACCTGTGCCTCCAGTGAAGTGCGCGTTTAGGATCATCGCAAACACCCAGGTACGTCCAAATAAGAAAATAATTAGGTTAAAAGTTGAATTGACTGCTCTTGGGCTGGAAAGAGAAAACAGATGACACCAGGCCCTCTGGGAACCGAGTCTGAGGGCCCGGCCTTCCACTGAACACAGCCTCCGTTCTCAAAGCAAGAGTGGCACCAGGGACTGGAGTCAGGAGAGAGTCACTGTAGGAAACAAAGCCCCCCCCCCAGGAATAATACAAAGCTGGGCCCAGTTTCATTCCTTGGTGTGCTGGTGGTGGTTGTTTTCTGAAAACCATTAGTTGGTGCTGCCTGGCCTGCCTCTCCCCTGCAGCAGAGCAGTTTACTTGTCAATATTACGGCATTCAGCGCTATCAAAGACACCCCTGAACTCGCCGCCTCGTTTCTTACTATTGTTCTGCTGGAAGGGGTGCAGAAGAGATCCTTTTCTCGCTACGGCACGACCATGCGTCTCGCTGCGCTTTTGCACCGCTCCGTGCACCGTGTGTATATATATATATCGGGCAGAGCGGTATTTGTGTTTTTTTTTATAACGGTTTCGGTCAATGAAAGCGTTATTGTTCCAGGCCCGTGATCCGCAGGCCAAGCACACACTGCGATATCGAAACCCCGCACCGCCTGAGGTCTGAAAGCGTCCGGTCCTTCTCGCACCTCTCCTATGCGACTGTGAACTGGACGCGTCCGCGAACTTCAGCCCTCCTGGGTGGACCGCACCACGCTCTGCGATCTTCCCGAACCGAGCCTCAAGCCGCCGGTGCGTCTGGGCGGGCTGCGTTACAGGTTGGCATTTCCGAGCCCGGGCGCAGCGGGTCCGACTCCTTCCTTTTTCATTCAAAATCTCCGCAAGGCGGAAACGTCTCGCCTCGCCTCGCCTCGCCTCGCAGGAGCTCCTGTGCGTGTGTGTGTGTGTCACAGCTGCATAGCTACAGCCGCAGGTAGCCTCCCTTCACCTCTCCATTCATTAAAAATAAATAAAACTAGCACAGTTCGTGCCGCGCACACCCAACCTCCCCTTTGCTCAAACTAGTTAATGCACTTGCGACTGGACCGCTAGCTAAGAAGGCGACATGACACGGACAATAACCTCTAATGTGAAACAAGCCCACTGTGGCTCACTGCTGTCACTGCGCTGAGGATTACCTTGGTTTCTCGGATGTCTTGCTTGCCTCCTTCGGGGTACCACTGCACCCGGACATAGCCTCTTCCCAGAGGCCGGGCCCGGGTGTCCGCCGCCCCGCTCTCCGTGTCTGAGCTGCCGGCTACACCCCCGCCGCCGTCCCCGCCGCCGCCTCCTCCTCCTCCCCCGTCTCCAACATCCGAGTCGGAGTCGAAGTCCTCCTCGCCGTGGATCAGCCTGACCAGGCCGAACCGGACCGAGCCTCGGTACCGGCCGGAGACCAGGTCGTGGGAGAAGAGCAGCCGCTGGGAGCCGCCTGCCGAGGGCGAGAGAGCCTGGGAGGGCGGGTCGGAGCCCGGGCTGCCTGCGGGAGAGAGGGCCGGGGTGGGAGATGGAGATGCAGCAGCAGCAGCTGCCGTCGCTACCCCTGCCGCTGCGGGGTCCGCCATCACTATCGCCGTAATCAGGGACTGGGTGATGAGAGAGAGAGAGAGGCGAGAGGGGGGGGGGAGTGGAGGATGAGAAAAGAGAAAGAGAAATCTGTAACCAGGGACCACACGTGTTTACGTCGACACGCAAGCCCTGCGTGCGCCGCCAGTGGGAGAGCCCACCGTCAGAGCAGAGGTGTCGCCGCTTGAGGGCCGTATTACCCTCCGTATAGGCGCACACGCATCTTCGGGCGGCGAGGGGGGAAGCCCGCCCCCCCCGCCGAGCTGAAAGGGTATTCAGGGATTTCTCGTCCCCCCCCTCTTTGTCTTTTCTGTTTTGTGTTTGGCTTCTCTCTTAGTGTTTGTGGCCTCGATCCTCCTGGAACGCGAGTCTGAATGTGCAGTTTCAGAAAAGGTTAAGGCTTTACAGAAAAGTTGAGCTGTCCCTTTGAAAGCGGTGTTATTATTATTATTATTATTATTATTATTATTATTATTATTATTATTATCGCTCAACAGGATCATGCTCCTTCGGAAATACAACACACAGCGCTTCTTAAGAGTTGCGCTCAAGCTAAAAATTGGCTTTTTATAAGAAACGCTGCCGTGAAAGTCAGAATTAAGGCGGTTAACGCACTGGTTGTTTTTCTTCGTTTCAGATAAAGATTGCAATCGAAGAAATACATTTCAGAGTGCCTGACCATGTGTCCGCTTCCCGCAAAAGTCTCCCTAGAATACAGTCCTTTCGCTCAATGCGCACCCATGGGTATAGAAACAGCCCCCCCCCTACAGAGCAGAAAGTTGCAACTCATTCCTGTGAGGTGTAAATATCCCTTTTACCACAAGATGTCAGGCTCGCCCTATATTTTCCATTTAAATAGCTCCCTCCGCACCGATCCGAGGGCGCGTCGAGGTGTTTCGAGAGACGCTTTGCTTTCAGTTGTGCTGAGACAACACAGCGTATCGAGCTGTTGCTGAGGCTCTCAACTAAAATGACTAAAAACCCCGTCAGTACAGTAATTAACACAACGATATCCAGAAACAATAGTCCCCTGTATGGAATATAATTTCACGGCTTTCCCTTATTCTTGCAGACAATGAAATGACACGCTGTCGGCTACACACCTGTAATTCGCCAGCGCTGCACTGACACTCTCTAGAAAAGCAATATCATCATGTAATAACTCGGTAATCATTTTTTTGTACTACCCGTTATGAGTCTCATTCCTTTTCCTTAATCTCGTTTCAAAATGTTATGACGTATCGGACATTACACTATTGTGCTGTGTGGTTCGGTTACAGGTAGCCATGAAATCGGGACTCGTCTTACTGCGCTTATTGTACTCGAGCGAGCCTGGACAGGAGCCTCTGCTGAAAAAGAACAGGTCTTTTTACACACACACACACAAAAACAGCCCCTCGCAGGCGAAGCTAATCGTCTCAAGTTTGCCAGAACCCCGGTGTGTGTTTCGCAAATTGCGCGGCAGGGTTGTTTGAAAACGCCGAACAACTGCAGCGACGATTTATAACGATGACAAGGGTGGAAGTGAAACCTGTCCTTCTCACTTTCTGCCCGTCTTGTCGCAGGGAGTTCTGTAGAATCCGCCGTCACACGGGTGCGAACAGCGTCGTCGAATAAATTTACTTGGGCCTTTCTGTCCTTGCACGTAAAACTGGAGGGTGCGAAACAATGTCGCCATAAAAGCGAAGCAAGTAAAATTCCTTCATTTGCAAGATTCTTTGTGTTTCATTCGGACGCAAGTATGTCCAGCCGTACACTGCTTAATCACCCATCTTGAGTCATCAAGGATGGTGGACGCTGAAACGACCGTACCCACGCTAACAGATATGTTTAGGCTTCATGCCTACGGGGTTGCATTCACTCCCTATTGGCGAGGAAGGAGTTGAAATGCCGGGAAGAACGACAAGAGCCCGGACAATTCACCAAGAACGGGAGTTTCGTGCGGATGTGGAGACGTGGGTTGGCGCAGGGCCGATTTCTGGACACACCGAAGCCCGATGGGTACCGCAGACAAAGTCACACGACTTTTTTTGCACCCCGTTGTTACAGTCCTCGGCATCAGGACCCAGTGTGTTTTACGGGCGCTTGACAGGCTGGTCCAAAGGGCCGTGCCTTTCTGATCGGGACTGACCTGAGACGCTAATGACCACCACGTGACCGCGAACTAGCGCCATACCTGTGCGAGAAGCAGGTTCCCGGCGCACAACAGCGTCAAACAAGACGGAGGCAGGAGCCGACAGCTGACGCATCGCTTAACACCTCCTTTTAAGAAACACAGTTTCACTCAGAGGTAAGTACCATGTACGATTTCGTCCAACGGAAAAGAAACTACCAGAAAAGCGCTATTTCGATCACAGAGGTTGCTAGCAGAAGATCTGTAAAGAAGAAAAAAAAAAACAAGGTTGTACTCGAAAGATTTTGAACATATCATTAGATCATCCCTCATGAAAAGAGATTCGTGAACACCGATTAAAGCAGAGCTAATACCGGGAGCAAATTCTGCGTGTTTTTCAAATGACGTCTGATGTTTGACACAAAATCAGCATCCTAACAGCAGCGCCGTCTCCTTTATATCAGCTGTTAATGGATTTTAATTATACAGAATTAATGGGGTGGAGTGTGCGCCTATTAACGGAAACTGCACATTAATCACTCACTCGCTCAGGGTGAGTCACCCCGAGAACTGAAGCAGTTTGCGGGCGCTTTGCTCTCGTTTGCGCCGAACAAGTAAAAAAAAAAACACAAGTTGGAACTGTTGTGACCCGTGCGCTGTAGCTTACTATTTTTAACTTTTAAACACTCTTTTAACTCGAGCGGCCTGCGCGCATGGACGTATTGTTGTCACGTAATATTTCACAAATCCGCTGAAGTTTTTTTTTCCCGAAAAAAAGATAGTTAATCGATGATTGTGCAAACCCTGGTGCGGGTCGAACGGGAATCTGTCGAAGCGCGGAGGATCTAGTGAAGGCGAAGAGAGCCGGTGTTGGTGGGGGAGAGGCGGAGAGGGGGGTGAGGAGGGTAAGAGATTGAGAGAATAGGTAGGGAGGGTGTGTGTGAGAAAGGGACTGAAGAGATGACCAGCTGAAGTTATAGGGGTAGTGTGGGAGGCAGAAATCAGAGATTTAAGACAATCGACTAGATCGCCGAGGGACACAGGATGCGGGGGAGCAGGGAGCTGCCTCAGCATGCCTAGGCTGCCACAGAGCAGTGGTGCCGAAGGAACCTTCACCCTTTCCTGTGCAACAGCAGGTGTGCTCTGCCATCACTGGCACTCCCTGTTCTGACCTGCCCCACTCGGGGATCTTCGGCTCTTGCTGTTGTTAACTGCCCCACTCGGGGATCTTTGGCTCTTGCTGTTGTTAACTGCCCCACTCGGGGATCTTCGGCTCTTGCTGTTGTTAACTGCCCCACTCGGGGATCTTCGGCTCTTGCTGTTGTTAACTGCCCCACTCGGGGATCTTCGACTCTTGCTGTTGTTAACTGCCCCACTCGGGGATCTTCGGCTCTTGCTGTTGTTAACTGCCCCACTCGGGGATCTTCGGCTCTTGCTGTTGTTAACTGCCCCACTCGGGGATCTTCAGCTCTCCCTGCTCAGTGACTGGACAGTTCAGAGCCGTGATGGCCCATATCTGCCCCAGCTGTGAGTTCCCCATGTTCTCCCTGAGGACCCCGGTCCCTCTGACCCTCACTCTCTGTGTCCATTACAGGGATTCCAGGACTCTGACTCCAAACTGGAAGCAAAAATTATCCCTAAATTCCTAACCACCACCTTTCCCCCTTATTCATGCCTCCTATAACCAGCAGATACAACGCCCCGCAGCTCCTCACTGGCAGCCCACTGGAGCTCAGCAGGTGTGAGCCTGGCCAGTACCTGCATGGGAGACCCCTGGGAAAAAATAAGGTTGCTGCTGGAAGAGGTGTAAGTGGACCAGTGGGGGGCGCTCTCACCCTCCAATCTGTGTGGGTCCTAATGCCACAATATAGAGATGGGGACATACTTTAAAAAAAGGTGCCGTCCTTTGGATGAGATGTAAAACCGAGGTCCTGTGGCCATTAAAAATCAGAGTTTTTTTCTCGAAAAGAGGAGTTTTATCCATGTGTCCTGGCCAAGTTTCACCCTGGCCTTTACCATCTTGGCCTCCTAATAACCCCCATCTCTGAACTGGCTTCCTCACTCTGCTCTCCTCCCCACTGAGAGCTGGTGTGTGGGGAGAGCACTGGTGCACTATGGCTGCCGTCGCATCATCCAGGTGGATGCTGCACATTGGTGATGGTGGAGGGGATCCCCATTACCTGTAAAGTGCTTTGAGTGGAGTGTCCAGAAAAGCGCTATATAAGTGTGAGGATGATCGATATTATGATTCCAGCTCCCTTCACACCTGCAGAGCCTCTGCAGACGCATGCGCCCCCCTTTCTTTTCCTCTTTTCCTACTTTTCACTGTGGAATTATAGCCTCTATTTTTAATTATAACGAGTGTGTTAAAGATTCGTACTCGCGGTCATAATAACCGTTAATAATAGCACTGACGCTATATACTCTCCTGTGTTTGGTAAGTATTTCGCTTCGTTCGGTTTTCCGATGAAAAAAGCACACAAGTTAGAGTATTTAAAACAGAATGACCCGTCAACAGTAAAATATTCTTTAAAAGACACAATAAGGTACAGTACAACATGTGTTAAGTTTTATGTCCATACACTTAAGACCTACTATTATTAAATATCAAAAGGGATGCTGTTCAATAGTCCCAACTACATCACCAACCTGTCACAAGGCAACCTAGTTCGTACATCGCAAGCAATTCAGTCGTTTGAACTCTTCACACGGTATAACCGTCAATTAGAAACACTCAGGCAGCAGCAGCGTCGGATTCAATTTTGTGACCGCACCAGCTGACCTCAGATTTTAGTTTTTTTTAAAAAAAAAAACCCCATCTCAATCCCTTTGTTCAAGCAGTCGTCAAACACGAGTAATTGAAATGTAAATGCGCGCCGTGTCGCTCGTTTGTAAAGATAATGTACAGAGCTGTCATCCAGCCTAAGTAATGACCGGGGTGCTTAATGGAATTTAAATCGCCGGACACATAGCGGTATAAATACGGGGCTGCCCTAGTCCATCAAGCCATTCTCTCTCCTCAGGTGACTCGGCTCCGGTGGTGCTGCAAAAAACGCGAAGAGCGGCGGAAGTCACAGAGGACACCTTCTCCCCGAGAGGCCAGCCGGTGCGATATGTCTGTAGTGAGCGCTCTGCCCTTCCTGAAGCCCGTTCACCTGCGGTGCCCGCTGTCGCCCGGCCGCCAGCGCCGGCACACCCTGCCGGCCAGCGAGTTCCGGTGCCTCAGCCCCGAGGACGCCATCAGCGTGTTCGAGATCGAGAGGGAAGGTAAGAGGCCCGGGACCCGCCAGCTGAGGAGGTGAATCTGCGGGGCTTTTCCCACGGGGGTACTGTAGTTCCTCCTTATTGTCATGAAGGCAAGACCTTACAACGGGCGGCGCTGGACGCGCGGCTGCGTGACTCGCCCGCTGCTCTAGTTTTGTTCGCTAAAATTAAAACGTTGAGCCTTTAAAAGTTGCTCATGCGCCTGTCTCTAAAACTTGAGGTCACAGCGACGGCCAGGATCTTGGTAGACTTGGGGAAACATTTGGTTTCCTTCCTCTGCCAGGCTATGAAGGCGTTACTGAGTGGAGGAAATGTTTGGCTGGTTTCTGACTTTCACTGATGGGGAAGGCAGGTGAGGTCACAGGGCAGTGTGAAGCTCATCAAAGGGGGAGATGAAATTCTTACTTTCTGGACTTTGGCGGCGTTAAGGGTCTCCTCCCTGGCTGGGGTTTGTGCGGAGCTGGTTCGCTCCCGTCGGATTTAAAAAAAAATAATACTTTTTTTTTTAATTCTCTGGAAGCTTTCATCTCGGTGTCGGGAGAGTGCCCCCTGTACCTGGATGAGGTGCGTCACTTCCTGAGCCTGTGCCCCGAGCTGTCTCTGGGCTGGTTCGAGGAAGGCCGGCTCGTGGCGTTCATCATCGGCTCGCTGTGGGACCAGGACAAGCTCACCATGGTAAGGGGGAGGGAGGGGGGGCGCGTTTGCCCAGGAGGAGGTCAGACAGGACTGGGTCTGTCAGTGCCGTGTCGGGTCCAGTCATCTCGCAGTCGTTTGTTTAGCTCTTGGTTTTGGCCACAGCAAACGGCCGACACCAGGGAGGGAGTTAGGCAGCAGTACACTGCGGCATGAGCCCGAATTTGGCATCTCGTCTTCAGCACCGGGAGTGCTCAGGTGTGCTCAGGGAGTGCTCAGGGAGTGCTTCAGTGCTCAGGGAGGTTCGGGAGGGCGCTCAGGGTGACAGCCGCAGAGCTGGGGCTTGAATCGGGACTCTTCTGGACCTTCACCGCTGGAGCACGAAACCCACTGTTCTTAGGCCCATTCTTCAGTCAAGCACAGACTCAGGTGGCGTAGCCGAGAACCTGTCTCCGGGACAGCAGCGGGGAGCCCCGGCGCAGGGGCGTCAGAGGGTCCCTCTGTCCCCACAGCTGCCAGCTCCCTGTACTGTGGTGTCCGTGTGACTCCTGCTGGCCTTGAGCCGGCTGTGCCGCGCTCCCGGAGACCGGCGGCCGGTTCTGGCCAAGCGCCCTCTCCTTTCGTCTTCCTCCTCCCTCGCAAGAGACGGGCGAGAAGAGGAGGAGGAGGAGGAGGCGGCGTGTCTCACGGTGTCCCCCCCCTCTCCCCCGCAGGACGCGCTGACCTTGCACAAGCCGCAGGGCACCACGGTGCACATCCACGTGCTGGCGGTGCACCGCACCTTCCGGCAGCAGGGCAAGGGCTCCATCCTGCTGTGGCGCTACCTGCAGTACCTGCGCTGCCTGCCCTACGTGCGCCGCGCCGTGCTCATGTGCGAGGACTTCCTGGTGCCCTTCTACGAGAAATCGGGCTTCAAGGCGCAGGGCCCGTCCGAGATCACCGTGGGGCCCCTGACCTTCATCGAGATGCAGTACCCCGTGGGGGGCCACGCGTTCATGCGGCGCAACAGCGGCTGCTAGGCCGGGGGTCATGTGGCAGCCCAACCCCCCCCCGCCTGCTCCTGCCCACTGCCTCTCTGTGTCTCTCTCTGGCAAAGTGTCCTAGTCCTACCGTAGTGCAGCGTAGCGTACCGTGTGTGTGTGTGTGTGTGTGTGTGTGTGACTCTAGACGTGCTCTGTCCTGGCGTGCTGAAGCGGGCCTCTTCAACCAGCTGCAGCTGTAGGAGGAGAACCCCAACAGGAAGAAGAGGGCAACGCACCCCCTACCCCCCCCTCTTGACACGTTCTGTGCAGCCTAGTGTTGTCCCACTCCTTGTATCTCGCGCTGCTGTGGCTCTCCGGCCAGACGCCCCCTCAGCCGCCAGGTGACTGCTGGCCCGCGCGCCGCAGAGCTCCAGCAGCTCCAGAATGGTAGGAATCCTAGATCTAATATAATGATAAAACCGGAAAGAAAAAAAAAACTTAAAGATTTTATATATACATTTATTTTTGAAGTTCTCTCGTACCGATTTATTTTTTTATAGACGCCAATATCCTTATGGGGTGGGAGCAAAAAAAAAGCTTTGAATTGAAAGGGACCGGGAGAATCAGCAGGGTGGTTTTCTGTGGAAACTGAGACGGAGGCCCGGAGTGGCTGGGCGCGAGTATCCCGATGACCGGCACAGCTCCTGCGAACGTGGGCTGTGCGTGCCGAGGGCGAGATGGGAAACTGGACTGGGATCCTTACACTGAGGGCTGGCGCGCTTGTGCTTCACTGTTAGTCTGATGTTGCTCTTCTGCCTGTGTATCTCTTTGGAAAGCATTAAAAAAGCATCACCTTCACACCCCTTTCCCTGTGGTCTCTTGTGATCCGAGCGCACGGACCGGACTGCCTGTCTGCCCCCACACGCAGCTGGGGGCAGAACTCCACGCCTCCTTCACCCTCCCCCAGCGCCGGAAACTGGACATTCGCTGCGCATTCACTGTCACTGGATCAGATGTGTGTTTGTACTTTTGCCTCAGACAGCACTGGCTAGCCCTGAAGTCACCCTGACCTGTGTCGTGATGTGTAGTGTATCCAGTGGTTTCTTCTTGCTGGCTTCTATCTTTCTCCTTTTCCGCATTCAGTTAAACTTATACCTGGAACCTGGATATTCCTCTGTACAAACGCAAGAATACTGGGGGGGCTCTCGCTGGCATTAGACTCTTCACACTTCTCCAGTTCCGCTGTGGGCGTGTGTCCTGGCTCCGGAGAAAATTCCAGGGTCTTGAAGTTCACCTTCGGAGGCTGCCCCCGAGGCGTGTGACGTTACAGGCTCCTGGGATTTAAAGCTCTGGTGCGCTGCCTTTTATCTCAATTAGTGAGCATTAATTGTAGCACTGAATTTAAATCGGGATTTGAAAGGGGGATCCTTATTGGTCTGCAAGCAGATCGGGTGACCTCTGTAAACAGGTTCCTGCTTTTGTAGCTGCTTTGAGTTAAGAAGGCTGCTTGTGGTGGCAGAGTTTGGGGAAAAAAACATTTACCGTAAATACCACCTGTTTCTTAAAATATATTTAAGTGGAAGCCTGTTTTAGGCTTCTGCAAAGCACTTTTGCAACTTTATAACCACAAGCAGCTCTGAACATGTCAGAAGCTGGCTCACCTTCATTAGATTCCCACAAGCAGAGGCCAGGCCCCTGTGTGCCATACCCACTGAAACACGGGGCCCCTCTTTCTGCACCAGGCTCCACGGCCCCCTGGCCTGATCCCCAGTTTCACCTGAGCCAGGACTTGCCCATTGCTCTCTTCTCCCAGCAGGTCCCCCCCCACCCATACCAAACCCCCCCAGACAAAAACATTCTGCCTCCAGGGACTCTTGAATCAAGACAACTTTGACTTTTCTAACTTCTGTAATTTAGAAAAAAAAAATAAAGGATCTATTTTTCCAAAAGTGCCGTTATCTCGATGAACACCTCACTTTTGGGGAATTTTACAAGTAGGAATGTACTGTGGTGAGGGAGAGTTTCTGCCGACTTTTACATACGTCTACTTAAGATTCGCATACATTTTTAATTAAAATCATTTTGGATACGTATCAAAGTACTGGATATTAGAAAAATCTGGTCTTGGCCTGTGTTTTTGTCGGTGAATATACTGGATAACTCCAATTCCCAGGGAGACTATAAGGCTTCAGGCTTCCTAGTCCAGCAGCCGATAACAGGAAGACATGTGAGACTTGCAGGCTACCAGCTCCTGAGAACTAAAGCTGTTCAGAGGAAGCACACAGCAGGCAAGATTCACCTGTACCAGGTGAGAGCCCAGACACCAGCCATAACATTTCTTAGCCTTGTCCAGGGACAATATTCACTCCAGTCTCCTGACCAGACCTCACAGCTCTGGTCAAATCACTCTCTGCTGGATGAACATTACACAGGCCCATTGTATTCTGAACTCAAGCACAGCCGCCGTACAGCGTGTAGATAATAATAATAATAATAATAATAATAATTGCTTACACTTATATAGCGCTTTTCTGGACACTCCACTCGAAGCACTTTACAGGTAATGGGGACTCCCCTCCACCACCACCAATGTGCAGCATCCACCAGATACTTCCGAATGTCAGTAGCTACAACCAGCGGGCCTAAATGAGCGCAGTTGTTGCCCTCTTGTTTGAAAACATTGTGCTCAGGAGCTGCCAACCCGTCTAATTCTTGGATGACAACATGGTGCTGAAGTCAGTCAACTCTAGAATCACTTAGCACAAACCTACTGCTGTTTGGTCTTCACACAGAAAAGGGGGTTATGACATCTTACGGAGAGCCACTATTACATTTTCAAAATCATGCAATTTGCACCGGTCCTACCACTTCATTTTGATTTATGAAAATTTCTCCCACACCCCATCATCCTTAGTCTGATCAGCCTTTCAGAAGCTGTAGCCAGAGCGAGGAAAGGTGTCCAAGAATCCCTGCAGGTGTAAATTTAGAGGTACCACAGAAATAATACCCACACACACACTAATGGAGGCTTAAAAAACATTTTGATGATTCCAAATGGATTTATTCAGAAGTAAAAATGTACAATTGTTTTTTCTTAAAACATACAAATAGGTGTCTTCAAAGTATCAAAATATGCAGCTCAAAAATATAATTTTAGCACAGGTTAACATGTTGAGATTAACGACGCCCTTTGCATTTTAATAAATAAAACACACGACTGGACTAATTCCAGATTTGCACTAACATGCTCACCTATGAGGAAACCAAAAGGCATAATTCTGATTTACAGATCATACTGAAGGCACAAGTAACACAGGAACAAAACTCAAAACGGCATATCTCACATTCAATTTTAGATACCATGAAATGTAAAAAAACATGTAAGTGGTTCATTTTAAAGAACAGCTGAAGTACTAACAGAAACAAAAGGCAAGAACTCCACCTTACAAACCTGTAAGAAACCTGAAAGAGTGGTCTGCCTATGTCCACTTAAAAGAGGTGTCGGATGTGCAAGATCCTTAAACTCGTTAATCTTTCCATGGTGCACCATTTCAAGTATCCGATGTTTTTCCTTGGGGAATTAAACTTTGGCTCACAGAGTGTACAGCTGGGAAAAATGACTAAGCAAAGCCTCACAAACTCAGTCTCCCTCAATTAGGGTTTAATCCATTTCACAGTGATCTTTTTTAGCTCTAATCCAGACACCTGCCGGATTGAGAGCAGTAATCCCCAAACAGCACCAGAGGGTGTGAGGCTGGAGGAGAGGCTGCAGCTGTTGCTGATCAAGCCCACCACATCTCTGCCTTTCAGCAGCAATCCACAGGATTTGAATAACGCCACCATAGCCTGACAAGATTCTTCCAGGCCACACGCCCACCGTAGGGAAAGGCAGAAAACTGCATTTCTGTGGGAAAAAACGACGCGTCGATGAACAGCAGCACACAATTCCCTTGGCACTTCCTGGTATCTCCGCACACAACAAAGAGCAGAGCCGCACAGGACCCCAGACCCTCGCGGCTTTAATCCCCTTTCGATACTAAATTGCTTATTTTACTTACATCAACTAATTGATTATCTGATTGACTCAATTAAAGCCCTAGCTTGTTAAATAAAGCAGATGGATCATCTGGCTTGGAACTGCCAGGAGCTGGAGATTCACCTGCAGGCCGTCCTTCTGCTGCGCTCAGTCCAACAGCCGGACACTTCCCTGCTGCCACACAGATCCCACCCTGTGCCTCCAGGATCACCGTCGCCTCCCAGTCTCCTGAGCCCTCAAGCTACTTACAGTGCGATAACAGGATCCACACGTACAAGGTGCACAAAAACCATGACAAAAACGGATGAAAATTAAATCGCTAAATTTAAAAGGACTTCCGATTTGGCTGCGACCTCTGAACTGAAAACAACGATAAACCCTGAAGAGCAAGTTATTAAAGAGTGTCAACTTAGTGATCCGAGGGCTGAGCTGCGATGAAAGCAGCTGACAGGGGGCTCACGAGGAGCCGTGTTTCTCAGTCCTAGTGATTTCCCATGCACTGGTAGTGCTTTCACTTCAGGCAAGCTGCTAAAAAGGCATGGGTGAGGCACACAGCTCACATATTTAAATTCTAAGTCTTTGCAACGCACTAGGAGAGACGTCACAGCGCGGCCACCCCCCTTCACCCCAACTTTGGTTCAACGTCCAGAGCAATACAAAAGGAAGAACAGATATGCAACTAGTTTCCTTAATAAAATTACAGGCAAAACAAACCTCAAAAAGCCGGAAAAATCCAAAATGCCAATAAAACAAACACGGTATTTAGTGTTAAGTGTTGGTTGAACTCCAGTGTTTCAGCAGAGGAAAAAAAAAAAGTCACTTTGCATAGCAGGTCTGCTGCAGTCGATAGGGAAGGCCATTTTCACCGAGCTGGAGGAGAAACAGCACACCGCTCTCTCGTCCATCAGAGAGCCGACAGCCCACAGCTCCGGGACTGCTCTGTCCGGGACGCCGGGAAGCGTGGGCTGTTCACCAGCTGCAGCCCGAGCGCCTCCCATTCGGAGGGGTTAATGGCTTCCCCTGCATGCAAAGGTCACTGTGCAACTCGAAGCTCACCGGGGCTCTAACCAGTCAGACAGGCTGGGGACACCGATCCCCCCCTGTCTGGACTTCTCGGGGGCACAGCGGCTCCCCAGTTCGCTCCACCAGAGCAGGGGGTCCCCGAGCCCTGCGGGCCTCAATGCACCACGTGGTCGATGTCGTACTTCTCGCAGAAGTTGCTGGTGAAGGGCAGGCAGGTGAGGTGCTCCAGCCAGTGCCAGTGGATGGGGTAGAAGTAGAACCAGGCCACGAGCGAGGAGACGAGCCCCAGGTAGCCGAGCAGCGAGAGCAGGATGAGCACGCGCTTGCGGTACGTGTCGAAGGTGCCGAAGGTGACGTAGGGCAGGAAGGCGAAGGACAGCAGCAGGCCGCTCAGGAAGCCGAAGATGTGGGCGATGTTGTCGATCCAGGGCAGCAGGCCGCACAGGAACAGGAAGAGCACGATGCCCAGCAGCTTCAGGAACGCCTTCCACGGCTTCTCCAGCATCTGCCAGCCCTGGAGCAGCTCCACGAACAGGCAGGCCAGCAGCCCGAACTGGGAGCCCGCCGGCCCCACCTTCAACACGGGCACAGAGAGGCGCACGGTCAGCGTCCGGCCAGGAAAAGGCCGCCGGAAACAACAGGGCAGGAAAGAGCAGCGAGAACTTCCTCCTCTTAATGATTTTTGTATTTTCTTACGATATCTGATTGGGCGATTGGGCTGAGAAAGGTCAGAGGTTACAGGTCCCCCAGTTTATGCTCTACGTAACGGAAAGCTATAGGCAGTTAAAGGAAGGGAAGTTCACATTCAAAAACGGATTCAGACTCAACATGGTTCAACTATGGGGTGATATTCTTGTCTAAAAAAAGTTGGGCCAAGAACAAAGTTCAAGGATCATCAGAAAAGTCATTTTAAAAACTTAAGACGAGCCCACAGACGTTTTTTTTTAAATACCTCTGTAACCCAGTCACATGCAGCTTATTGGCAGCGATGCCGTGCAAGGTTTGAATTTCAAGCAGTTACTAGAGTCACCCAGAAAAGCCGAAGCCATGCTGCATGGATCTGAATGGCTCTACCTCCCGGAGTGACAATGTGAACAGCAGGGGTTTCAGAGGCTGGCAGCTATAGTTTTCCACAGGGGGAGCTGGCTGCTTACTGGAGGTACACATGAGTGGTGGCGAATGAGCAGTTTGCAGATTTCGGACCTCATGACTCTTAACGGACTGCTACACACAGGGCCACTTTGGGCTTGCCCCCTTCCACGTAAACGAGGCGGGGGTCGGCAGAACACTGCAGACACATCTCCCACCACACCCCTGCTACCAGACTGCAAGGCCAGAAATAACCCTGCAGGTCATTACCAGAGAAGGCTACCAGGAGTGGGGCTGCAGCCCCCATTGTTTGCAAAGCGGCTCATGGACGACTGCACTTCCCTCTGCAATCAGTGAGAGCAGAGGCAATTACTGTACAGAGTGTGGGGGTGGGGAAGGTCAGAGCGAGACGGGCCACAGGTGCCGAGGGGGTGTTCCTGCAGCCCGATCGCCTGTCTGTGGCAGGTCAAAGCACAACTCCAGCTGGTGACAGTAACATTTGCTCCAAGGAGATTGCATACTACAAATGCGTGCTATGAATAATGACTTCCATTTACATTTTCCATCTAAACAAACGTGCGCATCTGTGAATAAGCCTGGTGACGTGTGACTGGACAGGCTGAGCTGACCTGCAACTTTGGTACTATTTGTTCACGGTCTCAAATACTCATTTGCTACAACAAAACCCTAAACACTAGTCAGAGCTTTCAACCCCTAATGCAAAACACAGACCGGCTTTCGTTAGGACTGTGACGTGCCAATAACGAATGTACGTGTATAAGGCGGAAAGGGAGCAGAATTAATTCTAATTAACTCAAATCACAAAACAGGCTGCTTGGTTTTTAGAGTATGGCAAACGGAGAAATGAAAAGACTACTTCTCTCTTTGCTCTATAATGATACAGGTCTTCCGTCTTATTATAACAAGTTATGTTGGTTCAGAGCATCAACTCCATATCACTGACAGCTGGGCAACATGACTTACTCATTGGCATGCAAATGCAATTGGTCCCCTAAACAGAACCTTCCTCTGTGTGTGATGAAGACAATACTTAGAGCTACCAAGCATCACGGTGTGGTTTGGAGCTTCCATATTTTAGGCAACAAGTCCTTGCGTCTCCATAAAGGAATGGAAACAATTGGTTAAGTTCTTTGTCCCCCCCCCCCCCCCCACACTTTTGTTATAGGTATAGTATACATGCAGGTGATGGACAGATCTTCCCCGGTGTCACAATCCGCCCATCCGCTATTAGAAAGCTGCTTATTCCTGCTGAAGGTAAGGACAGTCCAGGACCCATCCCAGAAACAGAGGGAGCAAAGAAGTGCTGTACCCTGGAAGCCTTCTGAATCTAGGAGAAAACATTCAGAGGTGGGCGTGGGGAGAACCATCTGGAATCAAACCCCGAACCCAAGACCTGCGAGGCAGCCGTCCTCGCCACTACTTCACAACACGGCGCCGCTGGTGCCTCCTATGGATGTTCACACAACCAGCTGCATAAAAGCAGACCTCCAGTCCCTAGCTGCCGAGACCGCACATGTGCTGCATCTACTGATCTTCGACCAATGAAATAGTACCTCTAATCATCATCAAGTACGCCCCGGCTACGTTTTCAGCAGTCCATCAGTGGCTACTTCACAATGACAGAAATCTGAATCACACGACCCCAGGTTCGTGTTGGAAAGACTGCTGAATGCACCCAGCATATCATCCGCCTAACGGAACACTAGCCTTGTTAGAGCAAGGGTGCTCAACAGAGCTCAAAAGAGAAGCTGCTGAATTTATGGGACAGGGCCTGTAGTGCAGCCAGTAAGCCATGACATCATGCCCTCAGAGAGCCCCGAGCAGGAATGGGCCGACGGTCCCTTCAGCGCTGGGGGAGAAGAGCTGCAGAGGACAGGCACTTCTACCCCAGTAACGCCACTCGAAGCAGAGCCTTCCACAACAAGACTGTGAGGGATTAGAGGACAGCATTGACGTCAGCTCTCCAGCGCACAGCACAGCCAGATGGCTAATCTGGGGACAGTAACCTTCTGGATCCCGAAACAGCACAGTCAGGAAATCAGAGAGGGCGGCTCAAGATGGAGCCACCATGTTCCCTGTTCCTACTCAACGCACCATCATCTGTTTGAACTCAACTAACGGAGTCCCATTTTCAGCTGTGCAGAAATGAACAGAAGGCACAGCAGCTCAATGGGAAGGGTTACCGGTTCACCTCCAGAATGCTGCCATCCGTTTTGATGGGCAATCTGAGGAACACACCCGTAGAGGAAAGGAGAGCTGAACTGTTCCACAGACAGAACAGCGTTTTGGCAGCTTTCCTTCTTTCACCTCCAGCCCATTTCACCACAGGGCCCAAGGAGAATTGGATGTTAATTGATAAATTGACCCACGCTCATAAACACTTAATGAAGAGGGATGAACAAATAAGGGAGCAGGGGCATCAAGTTCACGCCCTGTGGTCTCAGTACGCCTCCTGTTTCAGGGCGCAGCGACAGTGATGCAGCTTGCTAGAACAGCTCTCCGCCTGTGGAGAATCTCCGCACTCCTTAGCTACCAGGCAAGGGATATTATACACAGAAAGATGCTCTTATAATTGGTGGGAGGGAAATCACCCCACTGAATCTCAGTTCATGCTCACTTTCTACCCCATACACATGAAAGAGACATGAAACCAATTATGAAAGATCCAAAAAGACAGGCATAGGATACCTGCCCCTATCAAGAACATTTCTTTCACGTCAGCCAACCTAAAGTGCAAATCAGTTTTAATCTCGTAAGACGCCTGTGGGAATCTGGGGGTTTTGAATCACGCGATTGCAAGGCTTGAGCCAGAGTGCTGTACCTGACACCCTGTCGCTTAAAACCATCCTTGCTACCGACCCTCCCCTGAAGTGATGCGTCTTAAAATCAGCGTGAAGCACGTTTGTCTTCCAGTGCAGTAAGGTCGCTTAAGGATGAGCTCAATGGCCCACAATTTCTGCAAAGTTAGAGACCCCACCCCCTCCCTCAGAGGTCACCCACTGACACCCTTTCCAGTTTGCTTTCAGCTTTCTGATGAACCCAAACGCTCCGACTCAGGACCACAATACCATCCGTTCCTATCTATTTTTATTACAGTATACCCATTTCTTTTACAGCAGACGAGGATTTAAGCCCGAGTAGTTATTATTAGTCATTACTATAAGCTGCTATAAGAGAACTGTTGCTTCAGTTCAACAGCGTCCTGGAATGAGAATTACAATCACGAGCACTCGTGCACAGAAACAATCCCATAATACCTGAGCACTGGATGTCCTCACCAGCTCAGTAATAGGGCATTTTCTAAATCTCACCATCTGTATTATCAAACTAATTAAATAACTAGATAAGCTAGTTTAACTACAGAATCCTAAGTACTTTTGTTTCCAAGCCACTGTTTTCTGTACACGCAATGTTAAAAAGAATTATGCAGCTCATGATATTACATGTTCACATGGTTTTACAGGATCACGCACACTGCAAGAAATGCACAGCACATGCAAATAAGACTGCAGTTGTCTATAATACAGACACAGCACTGGGCAAATAGGAAACATTTCATGGCACAGTGCACATCCTCCGCCCTGCTGACTGAACCCACACATGATCGGCAACAGTGCATGGTCACAGACTTGTACAGTGCACTGGACTGCTAGGAGACACAATGGGAGGAGGACTAATCAACACTTTTGAGCTCCAGTATGTTCTTCACATTTGGCATTTCTGCAAACTAGCCCTAAAGGGAAGGGCCAGATGCAGCACAGTCTGCAGTCAGGGGCCTCCCACCAGCTGTCTTCACCTAGGAGAAGTGCTGCACTGGTCTGTTTAAACTATACCTGGATCAGTTTCACCCTCTTCCACAACCTCCAGCTGTTGACAGTTTAGGGGCAGAGGCACAGGGAAATCTACTGGAGTGAGAAATCCTTGGTCGGCAATAAGAGTCTCAAACCCCAGGTTTACATCCTGAGCTAGACTATGAGAACAGATTTAGACTGCTGATTTGATTAACTGCACAACTGTAATGCTGCTTCTTTCAAGTCTCTGAGGTGTTCTATAGGTAACAGTATCTTCAAGGTTTAAATAACCAGCTGTAAAACTGGTCTTAGCAGAAATCCTAAAAATGTATAATTGAGAAAGTAAACAAATTGGTTTAACTTATCTCAGACTGGAACAATAAACAAGACACCAGGCACTGAGATGGCATGTACACGTAGTCTTTAAATCTGCCTAGTGCAGCTGGTTGAGAATAGCCTCATGTATTTGGCTGGAGTGTCGGTGCCTAGTGACAAAAGACAGTTCCTGCACACACATTAAATATTCTGTGAACATGTCTGAGCTCCTTAGAATATAATTGTGCACTTGGCTGACCTTTGCTTTCCTGTCTCGTTTTAAAATTAGATGTTGCTGCTTCAGCAAGTAAACCTAGTTTCAGTCTTCACAGGGCAAGTAATCCACCTGTCAAGAGGATTGCTGAAACTTTCCATTAGCACACCAACACACACCAGATAAACACCTGGATTAGAAGAACTAGTTGAAGCTCAGACTTCAGGACAGTTAACGAAGGCCTGTCAATCAGCAGACAATTCCCCTGCTGCGCAGTACCGATACACAAACTGCCAAGTCCCCTTGTGACCTTTCCAGACTCACTGTTCCTGTGCTGCTGCGGGCTGAGCAAATTCTAAATTATGAAATGAAAACCTAATACTAACATCAGGAGGGCAAATGATTAAGGTGCATGCTTTCCTGTTATTTCAAAAAGGAAAGTGAGGCAGATGCTATAGATGCAAAAATACAAGATGATTAATTATATTCCAGATTTAAATAAGTGGAGAAAAAAATATATTTACATGACAATATCTACTGGAACGTAATCAGCTGTCTGAATTGGCGGGCGAGGATAACAAGAAACACAAGAGCTCGGCCAGAGTGCTTCTCTCTCTCCCCGAGTGAGACGATAATTTCCATCCACTCTTCCCCAGGGGAAAAATTAAAGCACAGGGGAACTGCTCTCACAGACAGCACAACTTTCTTACTCTAATAATGCTAGCAGGCTCTTCAGCTGCTCACTGCCTGGAAAAAACACCCACTAGCTCAGAATTAAAACGTTTGTGACAATGAACTAAAAGCCCAATTAGCACACACTGATAAGCAGAGAAATTTGACAATTCTAGACTCTCACTATGGAGAAAAATCAATCCCTTTTAAAGGATTTAACACATTTTGCTCTGTGCCCCTGAACTAAAAAAAAAAGTATTATGTTTTTAAAATGTTACTTGGCTCACAATCCCAAATGCTGAATACCATCTACACAACGGTGTTGAAAGAATGGGCAGTTTCTGGGTGGTGCAAGATCACCCCTCCTCTGGCATAATGCTGACTGGGTGACCTTACTGTCTGAACCACCTGCTCTGTCCCTGTGTGGAACCTTTGTCTGATGGCCAGTATAACAGGAGGGTAAACTTCTGGGGTGCACAGCCAGCCTAACTGAGCTGCTTTCAGTCACCTGCAACGATGCTTAGAATACTGAGTTTCTAACACAAGCCTCGTCTGTGTGACAAACCCCACAGCTAGGTGTTTGGGGAGCTTTGGGCGTCCTTAAAGATGCCTGGAAACACTCCAGCCAAGGCATATGAACAATAGGCTTATCATTGACCTTTCTGGATCAATTAAAGCTTTTAACACCAGAAATGCCTGGGCCATTTATTTAACCACAGAAAGTCTGCATTAAGACACACAAACCTTCATGTTTAATGACTGATATTAAAGCTGTGGGATGTGGGTAGAGTCACTTGCCATTGAGCATCTGTGCAAAAAGTACTTCCAGTATTTACCACTAGAGGTCAATGTTGCAAAGCTTTAAATATTCACAAGCCTAAAAGCTGGCTGGAGAATTATTTGGCACTTCAATCACTCCAGTTTGAGAACTCACGCTGTTCTCCCATTTTCTATCTGCTAATCTATGCTTCATCCAAATGGATAATACATGCACCACCACCACATCTTGAATGTCTACTGCCTGCAACTTAACCAAATGCCTTCTAGAAATCTACACATGCTGTATACATTAATGTTGATGCTTTAACAAAAGCCTTTCTAAATCCATGCCAAGCACCCTCTAGCCAGAACCGTGCTGCCATGCAGATCCAGTTTATATCTAATGAGGTTTCATATCTATATACTGTATGTAACAGGAGGAAGACTTGCTGATCTGGAAACACATGGCTCGGTTTTGTCGCTCTTCCTGTGGGTGGGTGCTATACTAGGCTGTTGAAGGACTGAGGCATGAATTAAAGCTACTTTCCTTCAGCGCAATCAATGGAACACCATCGGGCCCAGGAGACCTGTTCATCTCAAGAGCTTCCAGGACCTAGAACATTTCTACCCCTTCTACGCTAATATGACTCAATAAAACAGATCCCGATCTCAGCCTCCCGGGGGCTGGTGGCGGTTTCTGTCATGGTTAACCCCCGCACTGCCGGGAGAAGATCTGCAAGTACCTCCTCCTCCTCCAAGACAGGACAAGTTAGAGCAGTAGAACAGGTTTACATTGCAGCTCCACTTCAAATTTCAGAGTAAAAACCCAAATGCTTATATGTTTCTCTACATATACAAAACGGAGCTCCAAAAGAAACCACTCGAGCTTTCTTTCAGCACTGGTCTGTGGTCTTTCCGCACAGCGCGCTAGTGCAGTCTCTTGAGGGGAGGTGGCAGGGCCCTGACCTCCAGACAGGGTCGGCATAGTGATATAGTAATCCCTTAAAACCCTGTGGCCTTCTAGCGACTACAGTAATCTGTGTGGCACTTGGCCAGGGACAGGGCTCAACTCCTGGTCCCCCCCCTTCTCTACCTGGGGAAGGGAGGATGGGGAATTCCCCCCTAGGGGAAGTTTCCTTTTCCGACCTCAAAATTCCAGCAACCCGAGACACTATTCAAACCAAGACAGCAAAACTCCCCACCTGAGCCCAGAAAAACAATGACTGGAGTTACAGAGCAAAGTTGCAAGAAATGGCGTGGAGGAGGCAAGCAGACGGAGGCCACACGCGAGAAAGAGAAAGCCCTTAGGGCGGAACAGAGGCAGGACAAGACCATGCCCGACCCCCATGAGGGCGGGACAGTACCGTACCTCCGCCCTGTATGGCAGGAAGAGGGCGCTGGCCAGGTTGCCCGTGATGCCGCTCAGGATGTAGATGATGGAGATGCGCACCCAACCGGCTAGCTTCTCCAAGTCCCGCAGCACCGTCATCTGGAACACCACGGACACCAGGCAGTGCAGGATCCTGCGGATCGCGGCACAGAGTGAGCGCAGGACCCCCACCCCAGTATAGAAGAATCGGGTCAAGCCACAAACGAAGAGGACATGATTATCTACACAGGCCACGAGGGTTTCAAAGAACATCCCAATTTAACACTAAAGACCTCTACAAGAGAGCACCATCTTTGTTTATGTTATAACAAGGCAGTGTTTATCAATCTTTTTTTGTACCAGGAACCACCTCCCTAAGGTTGTCCTCCTCTTAGGTTAAAAAGCAGGAAGAATACAGATCAGTCAGTTTTGGCCCAGCAGTGACAAGTCAGCATTGCTCCGGGGACCAGTATCAGTGCATGAATCAGGGGTTGAGAAAAGTGGTTACGAGACAGTATTTTGCTTTTTAGGCACTTTAGGGGAAAAAAATAATGATGGAAACCAGACCGACACTTCTGAACCATCTTTGCAATGTAGTTATACATCAAAGCTCTCTCTCATGTATTGAAAATAAAGCGAACATAGCGCACGAGTAGCCTGCTGGCCTTTAACCAAAGTAAGATAGTTAAAGACAGAGAATGAAGGACGCAGTGGAAGGATGATGCTCAAAAACAGTCAACCCAGGCTCGTTGGCTGTAGGCACAGCCTCACCCTGCATGCAGAAACAAGGAGAGCCACAGCCGGTAGAACTGGTCGGGAACGTCAGGATTCAGGAACGGCAGGAGTCCGCAAACCTCATCCATGCAGTGCACCTGGGAACAGGAACAGCAGAGTGAGCTTTCTGGCAGGCTGACAGAGACCAAGTGATAATCAAAGGACTTGGTTTGCAGGGAAGGCGGAAAACGCCCACCAGCAGAAGCACCTTTCTGTAACCATGCACCTGCAACACGAGGCCAGACAGGCTACACCCCCTGTCCTGGAACTGAAAACCTCAGTTTTGGGGATTACTGCACCATTGTGTAGTCCAGATGACACAGCCTGACCCAAACCACAGTACCTGCGAGCACAGCGTCGCCTCCTCATGGAAATACCCATGCATGAAGGTGCAATACTCTCGCGTGGTAATCTCACATCTACAGAGGAGAAAAATACAAAAAGCTTACTTTCTAAGGGCATACAGGGATTCCTAAGACCAGCCTCGAAGACGTTTCTCACCTGCCCTTCGTCCCGATGCAGCAGGGTCTGCCCTTGATGGCACAGTCCATGTGCTTGTGCCCTGTATGGTTACTCTGGGCCTGATAGGTACAGATCTGAAAACACACAGAACAGCACGTTAGCACTCAGAGAGACCCCTGGGAATGTCTGTCCTGAATCTGCTACTTTCTCCCAATGGCCATAAGTCGCCTGAACCATTCCTGACAGGAGCCGTTTGGTTGCAGCGTGCGGAAGACGGAAGGAGGACTTCTGCTCAGCTCCCGGCACCGTGCCGAACTCACCGGCCACTTGGTGATGTCGTCCGGCCACACGTGAGGCTCGGCTGAGGCCGGCTCTTCGCAAGTCCTGCCGCCAGGCATGGAGAGAGAGAGGGAAGGAAAACAGAGCAGAGGACAGTCACACATTCAGAGCTCTTGCTGGAAGTGAGATGAATGTACAGAAGGGACATGAACAAATTTTTTTAAAATTTGAATTCTTTTATAATGCTTTTCAGCTGGGGAGACTGAGCCCCTTCGCTCATGTCAAGGCCTGTCAACAGAGCCTGGATTAGGGGCTCCACTACAGCCCCGGGTCTTGTCCAGGATTTCACTCTCCTTCCTCCTCAAAAACCATCCTAGCTTGCCTAACGCACCACCTTCTCACAGGGAATTAGAGACCCAAACCTTTCATGTTCATTATAAAGTTGATTCAAACACACGTGCAAAGTACTGTCTTTGCTTTACAGGGTTCAAAATGGTTCGCCTGCCAATGACTTTGGAGTGAACGAGCATGCCGGGTTCCCTGTTGTGGTTATCACACTGCTACTGCAACACCAGCCTTCATGGGAGCTTTTCATTTCACTTGGGGATCTCGGGAGGTCTCCTTTAAAGCTCTCATGCGACGGGAAGCGAGATGAACCTTTACTGGGATACACGGTCAGCACAGGTTCGTTTGTTAGGGTGTTTGGGGAAACTCCTGGACCGAGTCAGCACCTGGGGTCCTGGTGGCAGACCGCTCCGGAGGTTCTTCTGATGTCCACCATCTCGTCGGTCCATTTCATAAAGTGGGCCAGCGTCTCCTGTGAACAGACACGGGCAGATGGACACGGGCGGGTTTCTCGTTGTCTAGCACCACAGACGTGCACCACTGCACAAAAGTGCAGAATCTGATTCATGGAGATGAACCTGGAGACCGGGGCTCTAACATGACCCTGCATCTCAGCCGAGTACAGGGCCAGGGATTCATCCATGTCACCACTGACTTGTAACCACCCAGAGGCTGGACTGGCCCACACGTCTTGAGAGATGCAAGTGAAGTAAGGGATTGGAACAAAATCAAAAGCTCAGAAGAAAGTATAGAGGGGGTAAGCTGGACTGTACCGAGCAGTCTTCACGTTTAGTCTGCACGCAGCCGGAGTTGTCATTCTGCACGCAACAGCCCGATTCCTTCTCCAGCTCCCGAGCCTTCTGGATGAGCGCCGAGATCTGCTCATCCCGCCGGATACAGGGGGAGAACTTGGCTCCCAGGTGGATAAGGGCATCCTGAGGGACACATGGGAGTGAGGAAGATGACACAGACCCCCCCCCCCCATGATCAACAACAGGAGAAAGGCCAGGGACGGGTCATGCACAGAACAGCAGGATCAGGAAATGACTATACACACAGATTTGAAGTAGGCAACCCAACAGCCAGCACAACACA
This sequence comes from Lepisosteus oculatus, assembly GCF_040954835.1. Lineage (NCBI taxonomy): Eukaryota > Metazoa > Chordata > Actinopteri > Semionotiformes > Lepisosteidae > Lepisosteus > Lepisosteus oculatus. The sequence continues at coordinate 45,355,905 of NC_090704.1, read as the reverse complement.
GAGCGGTCAAGCACAATCTAGTCACTTTCTGCAGAAGGGCAGACGTAGATGAAAAGGCACCGAGCCTCTGTTCTGCACTGCTGACAAGACAACTGTAGGAACAGTCAGCGGAAGCTGAAAACTTGGGAATTGCTTTTACTGCATTTGCTTGAGGAAAACCCGATGACGAACGCAGTTTGGGGAATGTGCGAGGCAGGGGGAGATCCAAAATGAAAACGCAGAGTCACTCACTGAGCCTGGGCCTATCCAGAAGTTCTCCTGTTGGATATACTTCACACTTTCGTATACACCTTTGTTCCGTAGTATCTAAGGAAAAATGACAGAAAGTGACAAAAAACAAAATTTCATACTTCAAATACGTCAGAGGCTATAGAAAAGAACAGTACTCAAGTACAGTTCTCATCGTGTATACATTCCAGTGCATGCTGTTTGTATCTCAGGCCACGCCCTGAGGCACCCGGTAAACATCCTGTTTCTGAAGGAGGAGATGGAAGGTTTAAGTAGATGGGGAAACCCAAAGGAATTCCTAGTTCTTTCATGAAGCTACATGTTACACTTGGGACAGCTTAACAACTAGATTAGGGTGCAGAACAATGTATTGCTTGCAGCATGCTCTACCCAGACACTCGAATGCATGTCTCCTGCTGCCTTGCGTCACTAAACAGGTGTTACACAGTAATGGCTCCAGAGATGCCTGCTGGCAGCTCTTAGCAGCTGCATGCCGCAGGTATGGATATGGGCTCCCGCTTTCCCAAGTACAATTGAGACCTGATCCTTAACGCCAAGACTGTTGAATGAGAGGGCTGGCTAGCAGAAGAAAGGATTTAAAAAAAATACGGTGCAGCACCTAAAAAGCCAAGCGCTGGCAGCAGACTTACTAACTCTGTTGTAGCATGCTGAGCGAACCCCACAGGGGCCACGCCGTAGGTGCCGATGGTCAGCAGGGTGATGACAATGTGGACGAAGGTGATCCAGTAGGTGAAGTACGGTCTGGGGGGAGAGCAGAGCCTCGTTTTAATGCCGGATGAGTACGCAGCACGGTGAACAGAAAGGGTTAGGAATGGGTCGTGTGGCAGCTGGATTGCTAGGAGCTACTGGGCCTGCGGCTATCGACCACTAGAACACACTCCTGTTTGCAGAGCGTGATATCGAGAGCTGTGACAGACTTGGCATGATAAGACACCAAAGATATTTCCAGGCACAGAGTGAGATTTCTCAAAGATCAAAATGCGTCCGACCTCAGATTGCCAGGCACCAATAAATCCACCCTTTGTTCTTGCAAATTAAACGTCAGCAGTAACACAGCACCTCTCGAGTGACACCATCAGCACCTGAGCCCAAGATTGAGACGGAGGCAGCTGGCTGACAGATCAGTCCTCCATTGGCTTACATCATAAAAGCAACCCTTTACTGAAGGACCTGCCCAGCCTGTTGAGATTCTACACGACACTGCGAATATGCTCAGAAACTACAGCGCAAATCTGTTGCGAATTGACACCATCTCCTACACTGAACTACATTTGAACGAATACTAAATACTAAGAGGAGAAGAATCATTGTTGGTTGTGCTCTCTGAAAACAACCACTGACTTTCCCCAAAGCTTATGATAATGACTCATCACGTCTCATACCGAAACCAAAAAAAAAAAACAGGGTTTAATGTAGGTACTTCTTTCACATGATTCAAGATATTATTCCAGGTCCGTGAAAGCTCCTCTGTTTGAGGAATCAGACAGGTTTGTTTTTTTAATGTTACAGAGATAACCGCCTTTGACAAAAGCAGAATGGCAATCTGGATGAATCTGAAGGAAGGACTCCGACTCCTCACCGGCTCCTCAGACTTCGTTACAGTAGGCTGTCAATTAGCACAACATACTGTAAATAAACAGGCCGAAGGGGCCAAGTTACCATTTCCGTTCTTCTAACCCCCACCACAAAAAAAAAAAATCAGAAGTTAGAAAACAAAATAAAAAAACCACTACAGCACAACAATACTGGCGAGAGAACCTTTGGGACCGCCGCGCTAAAACTCGAGACCGACTTTCCACGCCAACAAAATCAGCCAAGCTGATCTTCAGGTGTGCTCGATACTGTAATAAGAGCGTTTGTGGTTAAAGCCAGCTGGAAGAGCTGTGTGGCAGAGTCCTAGAGCCGTCCCCAGTGCTGGGGGCGGGGGGCACGCTCAGGATGTCCCAGGGCACGTGCTCTAGAGTGGTTCACACCCCCTCTTGTATCTCGTGTCTCGCCGCGCATCCAGCGGACAGCCGCCTTCGCCTCATCCTGCGCACCCAGTATCTTCCCCGTCGCTACGCTGTTAGTGATCCAATACCTGGCCTTCGGATGCTTTTTTGTTGGGTCGTGAGGAACCACACGAGGCTGGCGAGCGAGGGCGCTGGGCCGCGTGGTGCACGGCAGGCCAGCAAACCCCGCCTGGCGGATAATAATAACAACAACAACAATAATAATCGCTTACACTTATATAGCGCTTTTCTGGACGCTCCACTCAAAGCGCTTTACAGGTAATGGGGATCACCTCCACCAGCACCAGTGTGTACCCCCTCCTGGATGATGCACCAATACACACCAGCTCACCAGGGAGGAGAGCAGAGTGATGAAGCCAGTTCAGAGATGGGGATTATCAGGAGGCCATGATTGGTAAGGGCCAATGGGAATTTGGCCAGGACACCAGGGGTAACACTCTCCTACTCTTTTCGAGAAACGCCCTGGGATTTTTAATGACCACAGAGAGTCAGGACCTCGGTTCTACACCTTGTCCGCAGGCCGGATACCTGTGGCTGCTGAAGTCTTCCAGCTGCTTCTGCACGGTGCTGCTCAGGCTGCGCCGGTAGGTGCGGTTCAGCCACTTGCCCACCACCCCCAGGCCGTAGTGCCGCTGCTTCTTGTCGAAGGCGAAGTGCTTGACCTGCGAGGCGATTCGGCGGCCCCTCCGCCCGGAGGGGGCTCCCGCGGCCGGAGTCTTGGACACGTCCTTCCTGGGCAGGAGGTGGGAGAGCAAATCGGGTCAGGCTGTTGACAACCCAACAACAAACCCCCCCCAACGCTGAAAAGTTAGCCGAGCAAAATCTTTAAAACAAACATATATTACAAGGATATCTCAGAATGAACACCCACGTTAGAGTGGGAATGGAGGACAGCAGTTGCAATGCATTATGGGCCTGAATATCGATTAGACCGTCGCCCAATCATAATGCAGCTTCCGGCGATGCCGTCCCTTCCAGCTCTTCGATTCGGTCACAAAGCTAACTGCTCAGCTAAAAGCGAATGGAACCGGTCGGTAGAAACAGGACACTGAACGTTCGTTTTTTAAGTAACAGGCACAATAATCCTGACTCTGGTTATAGAAAACCACTTTAAACAATACTAAGACTGCTGTCCCAGACTTTCCCAGGCAAAAAAAAAAAGTGGTAGGCCGACATCCAACGCGGACTCACAGACTGGAGCTGGCTCCCTCGGCTAGCTGCAGGTCCGCGGGGTAATGGGGGTGGGGGCGCGGCGTGTAGCTGGCAGAGAGGGGGGGGGACTCGAACACGTCGTCGGCCATGGACAGCTCCTCGTGGACGTCCATCTGAGAGGAGACACGAGCCGGGCGAAAGAGAGAGAGAGAGAGAGACGTTATCCTCACTAATTTGCAAGAGCCCTTCATTCCACCTGCTGGAAACAAAGAGGGTGGATGTTTTTGCCTTGGCGGTGTCCCGTGATCGATGTTCTGCATGGGAGCCCCCAAAGCTGGGGTCCTCACGAGACGATCCCCGTAGGTTTTCTAGGTCAGTTTCAGACCACTGCAGCAGAAAAAGGAGGTAACTCTCCAGAGCGGGACAGACGTACAGGCAGACACCGAGATGGGCACTCGCCCGGATGACGGAGGAGGATGGAGATCTTGCGCCCCCGGGCCAGCCTGCGGGCTCCCCAGGAGCAGACAGGAACGCAGGGACAGCGGGGTCGCCCCTCACTGAGGGGGGGGTGGGGCGGGAGGCGCGGCTGCTCTTGCCTTACTGAAGAAGGAGGAGTCGAACGTGTCGGCGGCGTCCACGGTGTCCTCCTCCAGCCAGCTGGGGCGCGCGAAACTGCGGCGGGGGACACTGCAGCGGGGCTGGGCGCTGGGGAGAACCGGGCGGCCCTGTGGGGAGACACACATGCGCGATTCTACACAGCGCCTCTCGCATCCGGGCATCTCGTGTCAGAAGGCCGCGGAAAAAAAAAAAAAGTCAGTCTTCCTCCAAAACAGGACGGTGCATTCTACTATTTTTGCTACTTTTTAATTTTCTTCAGTAACACGAAGCTGGATTGAGCACACTGCCATCTAATGAGGGCTTTGAAAAACCTAGGCCTAGGACACGCAGGGCCCTGCATCACTCTGGGAGCGATGATGATGATGATGATGATGATGATGAGATCTTCTCATAAAAAAGCCAAGTGAAATCGACACCTGGGACCCTGGCCTTCAGCACCACACGTGGCACAGTACAGTACTGCTATTTATATGCCTGCTATTGACCGTCTGTCAAACCCAGGAGGTGAGCGGCACCGTGTCTCCGGGAGAGATCATTCTCATGTGGCAAGGCGCTGCCAGTACGTCAATCCCAGCATCGCTATTGCTTCAGCAGCCGTTCAATGAGCATTTAGAACGAGAGCTGGTGACGGAAACCAGAAAACAAAACCCTAAAAAAAAAAACACTTGGGGAAAACCCCCCGGACTTTTCCTTCATAAAAAAGGAGAATTTCAATCGTGTCACTCTCGCTCGCCCAGCTCTACCGAAGGCCTTTCAGGTTTCCCCCAGGGGACGGTCAAGCTTGCACCGCGGTCCCGGCCCGGATCACCTTGAGCAGCGCGGCGGCGGCCCGGAAGCTCATGCGGGCCACGGACTCCCTCTTCCTGCGCGGCAGGCGGGCGTAGCCCGAGCGCACGCTGGAGAAGGAGGACAGAGAGGTCACGCCCGGGGTCAGCGGGGGGTGGCCAGGGTGGGGCGTGTGGGGCCGGTCCGTTTCGTCCGGGTACCGGAAGGCACGCCCCCGAGCCAGGGGGTCCACGATCTGGAGGAAACAAGGCAGAAACACAGCGGTTAGGTACTGAAGCAATAAATAGCAAAAAGCAGCATGAATCTACGCATGGGACCGCCTCGAGCCGGGGGTGGGGGGGAATTGAATTACACCTGCGGCTCTAGATCTAGTTATTTCCGAGGGAAACGTGTGAACAGAAGCTGGCCGATCCACAGGACAGGAAGCGGTGTGCCGGGGGGAGATGCCAGGGAGCGATCTTACCTGCTGCATCAGAGACCCGCGTCCCCAGACTGGCGAATAATTAAGCCGTCCCAAGGGAAGCGGCCCGCCACACAACTAACTCCCAGCCATGCCCCGCCTCCCGCTCCTTTTGCATCTGCATTATTTATGAAGTTTTGTCAATTATTTATCAGAAAAACTGAATCATGTCCCCCTTCTGTTTGCCACGCCTTCGCCACTGCTGGTTATGCCTTTCCTCTCTTTCTCAACATCAACAATAACACGGCCCCCCCCAGAAAAGTCAAAACAGTCATTCTGAAGTCTTTCGTTTCTCTTCAGCCCCCGCAGCCTCTGAACCTCCGGGCCCACGCCAACAGCCTGTGGTTTCCCAGGGAGCCCCCCGACCAGGAGGGCACAGTATTTATTGCCTCGATTCCCTTGCGATACGAATTCAGTGATGCGAACACCCTGTTCAACCCCCCCCCCACCAGTGTGAAACAGCCCCCCTACGCACAACACAACCATCGCATCCATCTCAGGATACATCAGCCCCTGACCTTTTCAGTGGCTCTGCCGAAAACTTTCACAACTCCCACTGTAAATATAATCTACGATCAAGAAATGCAGAGTCACTCCCTGCCGCCTTTCTTACCAGCCTGTGTCACTATGGCTTCAGAGCCCTGCTACCATAAAAAAAAAAGAAGAAGCTGGACCCTGAGCCATGTGCAGTACTGCCTCCAACACCTGGGCAGCACCCATGCAGAGGAGGAGGTGTGCCTTTAGCTCCCATACAGGTGTCTGGAGAGAGAGCTGCTGCCATGGGGTCACACCTGCATGCCCCCCCCCACCGCTCGCTCCAGACATTTGCGGACTCACCTTGGGCAGCTTGCAAGGGGCCGGGGATTCTAGCCCCTGGAAGGACAGCGCCTCCTGGCTGTGCATCTCGGACTCGCGGTACTGCGCCTTCAGCCGGCCGTAGCGCTGGCTGCAGTGCCGCAGGCTCTTCCGCTGCCACTCCTGCTGCTGGCTCTCGCCGTCGCTCCCCACGCCGAACCACTGCGCCGTGCCCCTGGAACGGGACAGGCAGCCGGGAGTCAGGCACGGGCCGCGGCGGCGGGGCTGCCGGCTCGCGCCTCCCTACGGGCCCTGCGGTGTCGCGAGCACGGCGCCCACACCCGGTCCGAGACAAAGCCCAAGCTTACTGAAAGTCGGATCGGGGCAAGAGGCGCTATAATTAGTGCGCATGAAACGCAGGAGGGAGAAAAAACAAACAAACAAGTTCAGGGTGCCGCGAGTCCCGCTGACTGACTGAATAAACAAGGCCGGAGCAGCGACTGCACCACGCCAGCGTGTTCCCGGGTCCGTGTCGGTGACCCCGCTGACCTGCGGATGCTCTGCGAGAGCGAGGTCTGTCTGTGGAAGGCGGCCCGTCGGTCACTGGCGCCTCCCCCCTCCGACGGGGCCTCGGTGGACTGCTGCCTGCTGAAGCTCTTCCTCACGGAGGGCCTGAGCAGCTGGACAAGGGACAGAGAGAGCCATCGGTCAGGGCAGGCCGAGACTTTCAGTGCAACCAGCTGCCATTCCCCTGGACAGGTAAACCACCAGCTGCAAGAAAGCACGAGCTCACTTGCTGGGTTACAGAAGGAAAGATAAGCAGGACCACACTTTTGTCACTTATTATTAATGTTCCTCCCTGTCAGCCGTGACCAACAGCAGATGCCATATCGTGTTTTTCTGCACGCCTGCAGGTGCTGACATACGACAGAACCGAAAACTGGCATTGACATCAGCAGTGAGGGGAAAACCCTCCAGCATCTCGCACCACCAGTGTTCTGCTATCGATTCAGACAGCAATGGCAGCTTCCTGTGTCATGAGGGGAGGGGGGACGTCACTGAACCTGCAGGGCTTCAAGAGCGGCTTTCACCCTGTTCTGAGTGATGCACCAGTCTGAACAGCCTCACTCATGAAGCACTGGAGGTAGCAGGACAAGATTTGGACAGTGCAGTGTCCTAGCCAGAAGCCAACAGAGTGTAAGCACCCCCCCCTGTGGTCAATCTTGTTACACGATGCTGCTCTTACAGACAGACAGAGGCCTTTCAGATCACAGCCAGGCTCCACCAGTTCACTTTTGGGGCACCTGACCAGAGTGAAGAGCTCTGTACAGACAGGAGTGTTTGCCCTGCTCCCTGCTACAACCCCCTGAGGATATTAGAGGAACAGGAACTGGGAGGAAGGAGAATGAATGGACAGGACTGCGAACGAGGCGATATTGTCCTGTGCCGTCTGTCTGCGCCGCGTGGGGGGACTCTCGCTGTAAGACCACCCTCGGCACCCCCACCGCACCTGTTTCGTGGCGGGGCCGTCTCGGTCGGCCCGGTCATCCTCGGGGGGCGGGATGACGATCACCAGGCTGGGCGGCCTCTTGCTCTTCAGGCGGCTGTCCGACCGGCCGCTCCCGTTGCGGTCCTCCTCCTCCCCCGCCATTTCCGAACGCGTCTCGGGTTCGAGCTTCTCACACACGGTGCATGTAGAATGCGGACGATCCCGGGTTTTTCATTTGGATAGAAGCCTGTGAACAGAATGAGTGGCACAGTTGCTCAACTCTCTCCATTTATCTTTCTCCAGGATGCAAATGGGATAAAGTAGAGCTCACAATACTGCCAGCCTCTGCTTCTAAAGCACACAATCCACAGATTAAGCAATAATAATGTTAAAGATCCTTAAACAGGCACATGATATAAACGTTTGTAGAGAGTACTGCTTAAGATGACAGATCCAGGGTATGCTCTCTTGAAAAACAGCTCACACATGACCTGTAGACTGCAAACCGACTTCAAACAGCCCAAAGTTTTATTCAGATAAAAACCTACAAACAGCATAAATTATATTGGAGAAGAGTTCACAGTACTGTCAGCCTATGCCTCTTAAGCACTCAATTCACAGACACAGATGTAAGGTTTATGACGCTTAAATAGAGGCTTTATACACAAAAAGTTTGCAGAGAATACTACATTGAGGCAAATATGCAGGGTGAGCTCTCTTGGCCAAAACAAAAGACAGATCAGAATGCATGAGAACAAGTTCCCCAACAAAGCCGAACCTGGTTCAGGTTAGCTGCAGCTACGATCACAATCGATAACAGAGGCTTGACTTATAGCCATCCTGCTACAGAAGTAGAAACAGCGATTCCCATAGCAATAAATTTAAACCACTAACTTAACGCTAGAAAACAACTGCTAGGATAAATGAGCAGAGAAGGGAAGGAATTGCGCAATCTTTGTCTAGACAGAGATTAGATGCACACCATTGCATGCAAGAACATTCAGAGGCACGACAGGCATGTTTGGAGACAGAATTGTGAACATTGGGAGGAAAGATTCCATAACAGTTTTCATGGGTCAAATAAGGGCAGTTGAGTGAAACAAGCTCAAACGTTTTCTTCTTAGCTGAAGAAAAATGCCATCATCCAAGCTCACTGTAAGGCTACAGCCTGGCTGCAGGTAAGAATTTAAGTTTTTCTCATACACCTGCATGCCACACCACAGAACTCTCTCTCAGACCAAGAGCAGAAAAAAAAGACAGAAGATTCTCTGCAAGCTGAGCAGCTCCTCAAGAATCATAAAAGGCCAAAAAGCATCACTTAAGCAAGCCTCAGGCAGCGAAATAAGATTGCACTCATAATTGGATGAAGATCACTTTTAAATGAAATTCAATCCAGCTGCCATTATCATCTAAAAGACGTCAGTCTGGAAGAAGACATTTCAGATCCAAATATCAATCTACAAAAAGAGCGAAGAACAGTTTTATGTGTATATGGCAAAAATAAACTGACACAGAGATCTAAAGAATGCAGATATTGTTTTTAATCATTACAGAAGTATTCTTCCTGCCAATTTGATGAGGGGAACTGTTAGATTACAAAGATAAGTGCTGCTCTTTTCATGAGAATCTTTTGAGAGATCCAGCACTAAGGGCGCCAGGAATAAGAATGCTCTTTTCCCAGCACACGAGGGTTTGATGGCATTGAGCGTCGGGTCAGATGCATGACCCTGTCACCCCAAGGCTCAAGACCACATCAGGGAGTGAGGAAGGCTGCTGCTCCTCCACGCCCATTAACCACAAGCCGAGCTCGCAGCCGCCACAGCAGCAGTCGCGGACCGAGGAGGAGCAGAGCGGGCCGTGCGCGGCCACACCGAAAACACACCCCAGAGAAGTTCATATTCCTAAGAAAGGCCATTTAAAAAAATCCAGTCTTCACAACTACTGCGTTAAGCCAGGTAGTCATCAGGCATATCTCGTTTCAAAGCCTCTGCTTTCTCCAAACAGCTCAGAGGCCAGGAGGAGGAGGCAGGGTACACACGATGGTCTGAGCTCCGACTGCACGCCCAGAGCAGCACTTGCCATTACCAGCCAGACGTCTTTGCATGCCGAACGTACAACAGCCCTGTGGTTCAACTTTACACCGAGATAAGCACGCAAATCAAGTTTCGCATGCAAACGTCACCCCAATCAAACCCACAGGCACTTCAGAGCAGCACGACTGGCCACTTCTGGAAAGGGCAGCGGCCTTCCTGAAACCATGCTTGCACAGAAAACAAAATGACCACCGATTACCTCATTCCAGGTGTGTGCAGCATAAAATGCTGGAAACGGGCAGCCTTGAATTTCTCCGTTCTTGCCTGTGCGTGCTGGCATCACTACCAGCCCCTCCGAAGACGATGACCGCTGGGAAGACGATCCTGGCTGCACCGCCCACCCAGGCCCAGCCCCCCATTTAAAGCACAGAGCATCTTCGTGCTTTTATTTTTTTTCTGCGGCCTATACGAATCAATAAACCACCTCTCCGACAGCTTTTAGAGGAACACACCATGGGTGGTAGGCAGGGCCACAGAAACCCGAAGCCAGGACGGTCAGAGCCGCGGTGGGGCGGGGTCGAAGGGGTCACTCTCGGCCGCCACATGCCTTCCGCTCAGACAGCTGACACCCTCCCCCGGGGAAACCGCACCCCTGCAATCACTGGCATTCTCGGGGCTCCAGGGAGGCACTAATGCAGGCTTCTAGTACACTGGGAATCGGGTAACATTCTGCAGAGACCAGCGCTTCACCACTTAACACACTCAAGTCAGCTGCGACCAGGCCCCCCACTAGACAATGATCCCAACCTCGAAAGCAACCACACACAGCTGAAGATCAGTCTCTGGTCAGCTGGCAGACTGCAAGAATCCATAACCGCCGTCTTATAGTACGAAATCTCACTAAAACAGCTTATAAGAGGTTTCTGTGATCAGCTGTAAATGACAGAAAGAGGACACTGCAAGAGATGGGCCTGGTCAGAACAGCTCAGTGAAACGGTGGAGAAAAATGGGGAGAACTACATGGATGAAGGAAAATGGGGAAAAATCCTTAATGGAGGAGATTTTCTCCTTTGGCTGCATCACTTCAAAAGCAGTGGCAGACCTGAAATCACATCTGGTCCTCGCGCACTCAGGACTCAGTGTAGTATTCTCAAGACACTGATCACTAGATTCCTTCTTTCGTGAAGGAATCAGATTTTTCTATTGATGTGTAATAAAAGTCACAAACTGCACAGAGAGGCCGGGTTGACTACCATATAGCCATCTTGCTTCTTTCTCCCTCCCAGTGTGGACCATCTCTTCTAGGGCCTCTTCCTCACCCTGCTGTTCCCCC